>NW_027325353.1:0-156565 GCF_028372415.1 Notamacropus eugenii | reverse complement strand
TCAACACTAACCCTAACACTAAATGCACTCGATTTTAACTGAAAAGGCAATCCTGACCCTAACGCTAACCCTAACCCTCAATTGTACGAAAACTAACCCTAAACTTAACTCTAACCCTAACACTATCTTTAAATGCTCTCGATTCTAATCCTGACCCTAATAACCCTAACCCTAAGCCTAAGCCTAAATGCAGTTGATTCTAACCATAACTCTAACCCTAATGTGCTCGATTCTAAGCCTAACCCTAAATCGTCAATCTCAACACTACCTGTAACCCTAAATGCACTCGATTCTAACCCAAAAGGCAATCCTGACCCTAAGCCTAAGCCTGAACCTCAATTCTACCAACAAAAACCCTAACCCTAATCCTAACCCTACTCCTACTCCTACACCTGAATGCCCTCTAACCCTAACCCTAACCCTAACCTTAACACTAAAAATGCCCTTGCTTCTAACCCTAACCATAAACCCAACCCTAACCCAAACACTGACCCTCATCCTAACCCTAACCCTAACCGTCGATTCTAAGAAAGCTAACCCTAACCTCACTCTAACCCTAACACTATCCTTAAATGCACTCCATTCTAATCCTCACCCTAAACATAACCGTAACCCTAAGCGTAAGCCTAACCCTAAATGCACTGGATTCTAACCATAACTGTAACTGTAATGTTCTTGATTCTAACTCTAACACTAATTCGTCAATCTCGACAGTAACCTTGAGCCTAAATGCACTCTATTCTAACCCAAAAGGCAATCCTGACCCGGAGCCTAACCCTAAACCTCGATTCTACCAACACTAACCCTAACCTTAATTCGAACAATGCCCCAACCCCTACCGCTAAATGCACTCTAAAAATACCCCTAACCCTAACACTAACCGTAACCCTAACGTATTCTAACCATAACTCTATCCCTAAATATGCTTGATTCTAACGCTAAAACTAAATCATCAATTTCAACACTAACCCTAAGCCTAAATGCTCTGAATTATGACCCAAAATGCTCTCCTGACCCTAAGCCTAACCCTAAACCTCGATTCTACCAACACAAACCTTAACCCTAGTCCTAACCCTACTCCTACTCCTACCCCTAAATGCACTCTAAGCCATACCCTGACGAAAACCGGAAAACTAAAAATGCGCCTGATTCTAACCCTAACCCTCACCCTAAGCCTGACCTTAACCCTAATCCTCGATTCCAAGAAACTAACCCTAAACCTAACTCTAACCCTAGCACTATCCTTAAATGCTCTCGATTCTAACCCTGACCCTAAACCTAACCCTAACCCTACCCCTACCCCTAACCCTAAATGCACTGAATTCTAAGCATAACTCTAACCCTAAATGTGCTCGATTCAAACCATAACACTAAATCGCCAATTTGAACACTAACCCAAAGCCTAAATACACTCGATTCTGATCCAAAATGCAATCCTGACCCTAAGCCTAAACCTAAACCTCGATTCTACCATCACTAACCCTAACCCAAATCCTAATCCTACCGCTACCCCTACCTCTAAATGCACTCTAACCCTAACACTAACCCTAACCCTGACACTAAAAATGCGCGTGATTCGAACCCCTACCCTACCCCTACCCCTAATCCTAACCCTAACGAATTCTAACCATAACTCTAACCCTAAATGTGCTCGATTCTAACCCTAACACTAAACCGTCAATCTCATCACTAACTCTAACAAGGAATTCACTCAATTCTAACCCAAAAGGCCATCCTGACCCTAAGCCTAACCCTAAACCTGGATTCTACCACCACAAACCGTAACCTTAATCCTAACCCTACTCCTTCCCCTACCCCTAAATGCACTCTAATCGTAAGCCCGACCCAACCGTAATACTAAAAATGCGCCTGATTCTAAACCGACCCCGAACCACAACCCTAACCCTAACCCTCCATTCTACGAAAGCTAACCCTAAACCTAACTCTAACCCTAACACTATCCTTAAACTCGATTCTAACCTCACCCTAAACATAACCGTAACCATAATCCTAAACCTAACCCTAAATACACTGGATTCTAACCAAAACCCTAACTGTAATGTTCCTGATTCTAACCCTAACACTAATTCGTCAATATCAACAGTAACTTTCAGCCTAAATGCACTAGATTCCAACACAAAAGGCAATCCTGACCGTGAGCCTAACCCTAAATCTCGATTCTACCAACACTAACCCTAACCTTAATTCTAACCATGCCCCAACCCCTACCGCTAAATGCGCTGTAACCATACCCCTAACCCTAACACTAACCGTAACCCTAACGAATTCTAACCATAACTCGAACCCTAAATATGCTTGATTCTAACGCTAAAACTAAATCATCAATTTCAACACTAACCCTAAGCCTAAATGCTCTGAATTATGACCCCAAATGCTCTCCTGACCCTAAGCCTAACCCAAAACCTCGATTCTACCAACACAAACCCTAACCCTAATCCTAACCCAACTCCTCCCCTACCCCTAAATGCACTCAAACCCTAACCCTAACCCCAACCCTAACACTAAAAATGCGCTTGATTCTAAGCCTAATCCTAACCCTAACCCTAACCCTAGCCCTAACACTAACCCTCGATTCTACGAAAGCTAACCCTATACCTAACTCTAACCCTAACGCTATACTTAAATGCACTCGATTCTAACCTTCACTGTAAACATAACCCTAACCCTAACCCTAATCCTAACCCTAAATGCACTGTATTCTTACCTTAACTCTCATCCTAATGTGCTTGATTCTAACACTAACTCTAAATCGTCAATCTCAACACTAACCCTAACCCTAAATGCACTCGATTCTACCCCAAAAGGCAATCCTGACCCGGAGCCTAACCCTAAACCTCGATTCTACCAACACTAACCCTAACCTTAATTCGAACAATGCCCCAACCCCTACCGCTAAATGCACTCTAAAAATACCCCTAACCCTAACACTAACCGTAACCCTAACGTATTCTAACCATAACTCTATCCCTAAATATGCTTGATTCTAACGCTAAAACTAAATCATCAATTTCAACACTAACCCTAAGCCTAAATGCTCTGAATTATGACCCAAAATGCTCTCCTGACCCTAAGCCTAACCCTAAACCTCGATTCTACCAACACAAACCTTAACCCTAGTCCTAACCCTACTCCTACTCCTACCCCTAAATGCACTCTAAGCCATACCCTGACGAAAACCGGAAAACTAAAAATGCGCCTGATTCTAACCCTAACCCTCACCCTAAGCCTGACCTTAACCCTAATCCTCGATTCCAAGAAACTAACCCTAAACCTAACTCTAACCCTAGCACTATCCTTAAATGCTCTCGATTCTAACCCTGACCCTAAACCTAACCCTAACCCTACCCCTACCCCTAACCCTAAATGCACTGAATTCTAAGCATAACTCTAACCCTAAATGTGCTCGATTCAAACCATAACACTAAATCGCCAATTTGAACACTAACCCAAAGCCTAAATACACTCGATTCTGATCCAAAATGCAATCCTGACCCTAAGCCTAAACCTAAACCTCGATTCTACCATCACTAACTAACCCTAACCCAAATCCTAATCCTACCGCTACCCCTACCTCTAAATGCACTCTAACCCCTAACACTAACCCTAACCCTGACACTAAAAATGCGCGTGATTCGAACCCCTACCCTACCCCTACCCCTAATCCTAACCCTAACGAATTCTAACCATAACTCTAACCCTAAATGTGCTCGATTCTAACCCTAACACTAAACCGTCAATCTCATCACTAACTCTAACAAGGAATTCACTCAATTCTAACCCAAAAGGCCATCCTGACCCTAAGCCTAACCCTAAACCTGGATTCTACCACCACAAACCGTAACCTTAATCCTAACCCTACTCCTTCCCCTACCCCTAAATGCACTCTAATCGTAAGCCCGACCCAACCGTAATACTAAAAATGCGCCTGATTCTAAACCGACCCCGAACCACAACCCTAACCCTAACCCTCCATTCTACGAAAGCTAACCCTAAACCTAACTCTAACCCTAACACTATCCTTAACAGCACTCGATTCTAACCTCACCCTAAACATAACCGTAACCATAATCCTAAACCTAACCCTAAATACACTGGATTCTAACCAAAACCCTAACTGTAATGTTCCTGATTCTAACCCTAACACTAATTCGTCAATATCAACAGTAACTTTCAGCCTAAATGCACTAGATTCCAACACAAAAGGCAATCCTGACCGTGAGCCTAACCCTAAATCTCGATTCTACCAACACTAACCCTAACCTTAATTCTAACCATGCCCCAACCCCTACCGCTAAATGCGCTGTAACCATACCCTAACCCTAACACTAACCGTAACCCTAACGAATTCTAACCATAACTCGAACCCTAAATATGCTTGATTCTAACGCTAAAACTAAATCATCAATTTCAACACTAACCCTAAGCCTAAATGCTCTGAATTATGACCCCAAATGCTCTCCTGACCCTAAGCCTAACCCAAAACCTCGATTCTACCAACACAAACCCTAACCCTAATCCTAACCCAACTCCTCCCCTACCCCTAAATGCACTCAAACCCTAACCCTAACCCCAACCCTAACACTAAAAATGCGCTTGATTCTAAGCCTAATCCTAACCCTAACCCTAACCCTAGCCCTAACACTAACCCTCGATTCTACGAAAGCTAACCCTATACCTAACTCTAACCCTAACGCTATACTTAAATGCACTCGATTCTAACCTTCACTGTAAACATAACCCTAACCCTAACCCTAATCCTAACCCTAAATGCACTGTATTCTTACCTTAACTCTCATCCTAATGTGCTTGATTCTAACACTAACTCTAAATCGTCAATCTCAACACTAACCCTAACCCTAAATGCACTCGATTCTACCCCAAAAGGCAATCCTGACCCTAACGCTAACCCTAACCCACGATTCTACGAAAGCTAACCCTATACATAAATCTACCCCTAACACTATCCTTAAATGTACTCGATTCTAACCTTCACCCTGAACATAACCCCTAACCCTAACCCTAATCCTAACGCTAAATGCACGGGATTCTAACGATAACTCTAACCCTAAGGTGCTCGATTATAACCCTAACACTAAATCGTCAATCTCAACACTAAGCCTAACTCTAAATGTACTCGACTCTAATCCAAAAGGCAATCCTGACCCTAAGCCTAACCCTAAACCTCGATTCTACCAACACAAACCCTAACCCTAATCCTAACCCTACTCCTATCCCTACCTCTATATGCACTCTAACCCTAACCCTAACCCATCCCTTAACACTAAAAATGCGCTTGATTCTAACCCTAACCCTAACCCTAACCCTAACCCTCAATTCTACGAAAACTAACCCTAAACTTAACTCTAACCCTAAAACTATCCTTAAATGCTCTCGATTCTAATCCTGACCCTAATACCCCTAACCCCAACCCTAAGCCTAAATGCAGTGGATTCCAACCATAACTCTAACCCTAATGTGCTCGATTCTAAGCCTAACACTAAATCGTCAATCTCAACACTACCTGTAACCCTAAATGCACTCGATTCTAACCCAAAAGGCAATCCTGACCCTAAGCCTAAGCCTGAACCTCAATTCTACCAACAAAAACCCTAACCCTAATCCTAACCCTACTCCTACTCCTACACCTGAATGCCCTCTAACCCTAACCTTAACACTAAAAAGGCCCTTGCTTCTAACCCTAACCCTAAACCCAACCCTAACCCTAACCCTAACCCTAATCCTAACCCTAACCCTAATCCTCGATTCTACGAAAGCTAACCCTATACCTAACTCTAACCCTAACACTACCCTTAAATGCACTCGATTCTAACCCTCACCCTAAACATAAGCCTAACACTAACCCTAATCCTAACCCTAAATGCACTGGATTCTAACCTTAACTCTCATCCTAATGTGCTTGATTCTAACACTAACTCTAAATCGTCAATGTCAACACTAACCCTAACACTAAATGCACTCGATTCTAACTGAAAAGGCAATCCTGACCCTAACGCTAACCCTAACCCTCAATTCTACGAAAACTAACCCTAAACTTAACTCTAACCCTAACACTATCTTTAAATGCTCTCGATTCTAATCCTGACCCTAATAACCCTAACCCTAACCCTAAGCCTAAATGCAGTTGATTCTAACCATAACTCTAACCCTAATGTGCTCGATTCTAAGCCTAACCCTAAATCGTCAATCTCAACACTACCTGTAACCCTAAATGCACTCGATTCTAACCCAAAAGGCAATCCTGACCCTAAGCCTAAGCCTGAACCTCAATTCTACCAACAAAAACCCTAACCCTAATCCTAACCCTACTCCTACTCCTACACCTGAATGCCCTCTAACCCTAACCCCTAACCCTAACCTTAACACTAAAAATGCCCTTGCTTCTAACCCTAACCATAAACCCAACCCTAACCCAAACACTAACGCTCATCCTAACCCTAACCCTAACCGTCGATTCTAAGAAAGCTAACCCTAACCTCACTCTAACCCTAACACTATCCTTAAATGCACTCCATTCTAATCCTCACCCTAAACATAACCGTAACCCTAAGCGTAAGCCTAACCCTAAATGCACTGGATTCTAACCATAACTGTAACTGTAATGTTCTTGATTCTAACTCTAACACTAATTCGTCAATCTCGACAGTAACCTTGAGCCTAAATGCACTCTATTCTAACCCAAAAGGCAATCCTGACCCGGAGCCTAACCCTAAACCTCGATTCTACCAACACTAACCCTAACCTTAATTCGAACAATGCCCCAACCCCTACCGCTAAATGCACTCTAAAAATACCCCTAACCCTAACACTAACCGTAACCCTAACGTATTTCTAACCATAACTCTATCCCTAAATATGCTTGATTCTAACGCTAAAACTAAATCATCAATTTCAACACTAACCCTAAGCCTAAATGCTCTGAATTATGACCCAAAATGCTCTCCTGACCCTAAGCCTAACCCTAAACCTCGATTCTACCAACACAAACCTTAACCCTAGTCCTAACCCTACTCCTACTCCTACCCCTAAATGCACTCTAAGCCATACCCTGACGAAAACCGGAAAACTAAAAATGCGCCTGATTCTAACCCTAACCCTCACCCTAAGCCTGACCTTAACCCTAATCCTCGATTCCAAGAAACTAACCCTAAACCTAACTCTAACCCTAGCACTATCCTTAAATTGCTCTCGATTCTAACCCTGACCCTAAACCTAACCCTAACCCTACCCCTACCCCTAACCCTAAATGCACTGAATTCTAAGCATAACTCTAACCCTAAATGTGCTCGATTCAAACCATAACACTAAATCGCCAATTTGAACACTAACCCAAAGCCTAAATACACTCGATTCTGATCCAAAATGCAATCCTGACCCTAAGCCTAAACCTAAACCTCGATTCTACCATCACTAACCCTAACCCAAATCCTAATCCTACCGCTACCCCTACCTCTAAATGCACTCTAACCCTAACATTAACCCTAACCCTGACACTAAAAATGCGCGTGATTCGAACCCCTACCCTTACCCCTACCCCTAACCCTAACCCTAACGAATTCTAACCATAACTCTAACCCTAAATGTGCTCGATTCTAACCCTAACACTAAACCGTCAATCTCATCACTAACTCTAACCCGGAATTCACTCAATTCTAACCCAAAGGCCATCCTGACCCTAAGCCTAACCCTAAACCTGGATTCTACCACCACAAACCGTAACCTTAATCCTAACCCTACTCCTTCCCCTACCCCTAAATGCACTCTAATCGTAAGCCCGACCCAACCGTAATACTAAAAATGCGCCTGATTCTAAAACCGACCCCGAACCACAACCCTAACCCTAACCCTCCATTCTACGAAAGCTAACCCTAAACCTAACTCTAACCCTAACACTATCCTTAACAGCACTCGATTCTAACCTCACCCTAAACATAACCGTAACCATAATCCTAAACCTAACCCTAAATACACTGGATTCTAACCAAAACCCTAACTGTAATGTTCCTGATTCTAACCCTAACACTAATTCGTCAATATCAACAGTAACTTTCAGCCTAAATGCACTAGATTCCAACACAAAAGGCAATCCTGACCGTGAGCCTAACCCTAAATCTCGATTCTACCAACACTAACCCTAACCTTAATTCTAACCATGCCCCAACCCCTACCGCTAAATGCGCTGTAACCATACCCCTAACCCTAACACTAACCGTAACCCTAACGAATTCTAACCATAACTCGAACCCTAAATATGCTTGATTCTAACGCTAAAACTAAATCATCAATTTCAACACTAACCCTAAGCCTAAATGCTCTGAATTATGACCCCAAATGCTCTCCTGACCCTAAGCCTAACCCAAAACCTCGATTCTACCAACACAAACCCTAACCCTAATAATAACCCAACTCCTCCCCTACCCCTAAATGCACTCAAACCCTAACCCTAACCCCAACCCTAACACTAAAAATGCGCTTGATTCTAAGCCTAATCCTAACCCTAACCCTAACCCTAGCCCTAACACTAACCCTCGATTCTACGAAAGCTAACCCTATACCTAACTCTAACCCTAACGCTATACTTAAATGCACTCGATTCTAACCTTCACGGTAAACATAACCCTAACCCTAACCCTAATCCTAACCCTAAATGCACTGTATTCTTACCTTAACTCTCATCCTAATGTGCTTGATTCTAACACTAACTCTAAATCGTCAATCTCAACACTAACCCTAACCCTAAATGCACTCGATTCTACCCCAAAAGGCAATCCTGACCCTAACGCTAACCCTAACCCACGATTCTACGAAAGCTAACCCTATACATAAATCTACCCCTAACACTATCCTTAAATGTACTCGATTCTAACCTTCACCCTGAACATAACCCTAACCCTAACCCTAATCCTAACGCTAAATGCACGGGGATTCTAACGATAACTCTAACCCTAAGGTGCTCGATTATAACCCTAACACTAAATCGTCAATCTCAACACTAAGCCTAACTCTAAATGTACTCGACTCTAATCCAAAAGGCAATCCTGACCCTAAGCCTAACCCTAAACCTCGATTCTACCAACACAAACCCTAACCCTAATCCTAACCCTACTCCTATCCCTACCTCTATATGCACTCTAACCCTAACCCTAACCCATCCCCTAACACTAAAAATGCGCTTGATTCTAACCCTAACCCTAACCCTAACCCTCAATTCTACGAAAACTAACCCTAAACTTAACTCTAACCCTAAAACTATCCTTAAATGCTCTCGATTCTAATCCTGACCCTAATACCCCTAACCCCAACCCTAAGCCTAAATGCAGTGGATTCCAACCATAACTCTAACCCTAATGTGCTCGATTCTAAGCCTAACACTAAATCGTCAATCTCAACACTACCTGTAACCCTAAATGCACTCGATTCTAACCCAAAAGGCAATCCTGACCCTAAGCCTAAGCCTGAACCTCAATTCTACCAACAAAAACCCTAACCCTAATCCTAACCCTACTCCTACTCCTACACCTGAATGCCCTCTAACCCTAACCTTAACACTAAAAAGGCCCTTGCTTCTAACCCTAACCCTAAACCAACCCTAACCCTAACCCTAACCCTAATCCTAACCCTAACCCTAATCCTCGATTCTACGAAAGCTAACCCTATACCTAACTCTAACCCTAACACTACCCTTAAATGCACTCGATTCTAACCCTCACCCTAAACATAAGCCTAACACTAACCCTAATCCTAACCCTAAATGCACTGGATTCTAACCTTAACTCTCATCCTAATGTGCTTGATTCTAACACTAACTCTAAATCGTCAATGTCAACACTAACCCTAACACTAAATGCACTCGATTCTAACTGAAAAGGCAATCCTGACCCTAACGCTAACCCTAACCCTCAATTCTACGAAAACTAACCCTAAACTTAACTCTAACCCCTAACACTATCTTTAAATGCTCTAGATTCTAATCCTGACCCTAATAACCCTAACCCTAACCCTAAGCCTAAATGCAGTTGATTCTAACCATAACTCTAACCCTAATGTGCTCGATTCTAAGCCTAACCCTAAATCGTCAATCTCAACACTACCTGTAACCCTAAATGCACTCGATTCTAACCCAAAAGGCAATCCTGACCCTAAGCCTAAGCCTGAACCTCAATTCTACCAACAAAAACCCTAACCCTAATCCTAACCCTACTCCTACTCCTACACCTGAATGCCCTCTAACCCTAACCCTAACCCTAACCTTAACACTAAAAATGCCCTTGCTTCTAACCCTAACCATAAACCCAACCCTAACCCAACACTAACCCTCATCCTAACCCTAACCCTAACCGTCGATTCTAAGAAAGCTAACCCTAACCTCACTCTAACCCTAACACTATCCTTAAATGCACTCCATTCTAATCCTCACCCTAAACATAACCGTAACCCTAAGCGTAAGCCTAACCCTAAATGCACTGGATTCTAACCATAACTGTAACTGTAATGTTCTTGATTCTAACTCTAACACTAATTCGTCAATCTCGACAGTAACCTTGAGCCTAAATGCACTCTATTCTAACCCAAAAGGCAATCCTGACCCGGAGCCTAACCCTAAACCTCGATTCTACCAACACTAACCCTAACCTTAATTCGAACAATGCCCCAACCCCTACCGCTAAATGCACTCTAAAAATACCCCTAACCCTAACACTAACCGTAACCCTAACGTATTCTAACCATAACTCTATCCCTAAATATGCTTGATTCTAACGCTAAAACTAAATCATCAATTTCAACACTAACCCTAAGCCTAAATGCTCTGAATTATGACCCAAAATGCTCTCCTGACCCTAAGCCTAACCCTAAACCTCGATTCTACCAACACAAACCTTAACCCTAGTCCTAACCCTACTCCTACTCCTACCCCTAAATGCACTCTAAGCCATACCCTGACGAAAACCGGAAAACTAAAAATGCGCCTGATTCTAACCCTAACCCTCACCCTAAGCCTGACCTTAACCCTAATCCTCGATTCCAAGAAACTAACCCTAAACCTAACTCTAACCCTAGCACTATCCTTAAATGCTCTCGATTCTAACCCTGACCCTAAACCTAACCCTAACCCTACCCCTACCCCTAACCCTAAATGCACTGAATTCTAAGCATAACTCTAACCCTAAATGTGCTCGATTCAAACCATAACACTAAATCGCCAATTTGAACACTAACCCAAAGCCTAAATACACTCGATTCTGATCCAAAATGCAATCCTGACCCTAAGCCTAAAC
Source organism: Notamacropus eugenii (assembly GCF_028372415.1). Taxonomy (NCBI): domain Eukaryota; kingdom Metazoa; phylum Chordata; class Mammalia; order Diprotodontia; family Macropodidae; genus Notamacropus; species Notamacropus eugenii. The sequence continues at coordinate 145,250 of NW_027325353.1, read as the reverse complement.
CTAAACCTCGATTCTACCATCACTAACCCTAACCCAAATCCTAATCCTACCGCTACCCCTACCTCTAAATGCACTCTAACCCTAACACTAACCCTAACCCTGACACTAAAAATGCGCGTGATTCGAACCCCTACCCTACCCCTACCCCTAACCCTAACCCTAACGAATTCTAACCATAACTCTAACCCTAAATGTGCTCGATTCTAACCCTAACACTAAACCGTCAATCTCATCACTAACTCTAACAAGGAATTCACTCAATTCTAACCCAAAAGGCCATCCTGACCCTAAGCCTAACCCTAAACCTGGATTCTACCACCACAAACCGTAACCTTAATCCTAACCCTACTCCTTCCCCTACCCCTAAATGCACTCTAATCGTAAGCCCGACCCAACCGTAATACTAAAAATGCGCCTGATTCTAAACGACCCCGAACCACAACCCTAACCCTAACCCTCCATTCTACCAAAGCTAACCCTAAACCTAACTCTAACCCTAACACTATCCTTAACAGCACTCGATTCTAACCTCACCCTAAACATAACCGTAACCATAATCCTAAACCTAACCCTAAATACACTGGATTCTAACCAAAACCCTAACTGTAATGTTCCTGATTCTAACCCTAACACTAATTCGTCAATATCAACAGTAACTTTCAGCCTAAATGCACTAGATTCCAACACAAAAGGCAATCCTGACCGTGAGCCTAACCCTAAATCTCGATTCTACCAACACTAACCCTAACCTTAATTCTAACCATGCCCCAACCCCTACCGCTAAATGCGCTGTAACCATACCCCTAACCCTAACACTAACCGTAACCCTAACGAATTCTAACCATAACTCTAACCCTAAATATGCTTGATTCTAACGCTAAAACTAAATCATCAATTTCAACACTAACCCTAAGCCTAAATGCTCTGAATTATGACCCCAAATGCTCTCCTGACCCTAAGCCTAACCCAAAACCTCGATTCTACCAACACAAACCCTAACCCTAATCCTAACCCAACTCCTCCCCTACCCCTAAATGCACTCAAACCCTAACCCTAACCCCAACCCTAACACTAAAAATGTGCTTGATTCTAAGCCTAATCCTAACCTCCTAACCCTACTAACACCCTAGCCCTAACACTAACCTCGATTCTACGAAAGCTAACCCTATACCTAACTCTAACCCTAACGCTATACTTAAATGCACTCGATTCTAACCTTCACGGTAAACATAACCCTAACCCTAACCCTATATCCTAACCCTAAATGCACTGTATTCTTACCTTAACTCTCATCCTAATGTGCTTGATTCTAACACTAACTCTAAATCGTCAATCTCAACACTAACCCTAACCCTAAATGCACTCGATTCTACCCCAAAAGGCAATCCTGACCCTAACGCTAACCCTAACCCACGATTCTACGAAAGCTAACCCTATACATAAATCTACCCTAACACTATCCTTAAATGCTCTCGATTCTAATCCTGACCCTAATAACCCTAACGCCAACCCTAAGCCTAAATGCAGTGGATTCTAACCATAACTCTAACCCTAATGTGCTCGATTCTAAGCCTAACACTAAATCGTCAATCTCAACACTACCTGTAACCCTAAATGCACTCGATTCTAACCCAAAAGGCAATCCTGACCCTAAGCCTAAGCCTGAACCTCAATTCTACCAACAAAAACCCTAACCCTAATCCTAACCCTACTCCTACTCCTACACCTGAATGCCCTCTAACCCTAACCTTAACACTAAAAAGGCCCTTGCTTCTAACCCTAACCCTAAACCCAACCCTAACCCTAACCCTAACCCTAATCCTAACCCTAACCCTAATCCTCGATTCTACGAAAGCTAACCCTATACCTAACTCTAACCCTAACACTACCCTTAAATGCACTCGATTCTAACCCTCACCCTAAACATAAGCCTAACACTAACCCTAATCCTAACCCTAAATGCACTGGAATTCTAACCTTAACTCTCATCCTAAATGTGCTTGATTCTACACTAACTCTAAATCGTCAATGTCAACACTAACCCTAACACTAAATGCACTCGATTCTAACTGAAAGGCAATCCTGACCCTAACGCTAACCCTAACCCTCAATTCTACGAAAACTAACCCTAAACTTAACTCTAACCCTAACACTATCTTTAAATGCTCTCGATTCTAATCCTGACCCTAATAACCCTAACCCTAACCCTAAGCCTAAATGCAGTTGATTCTAACCATAACTCTAACCCTAATGTGCTCGATTCTAAGCCTAACCCTAAATCGTCAATCTCAACACTACCTGTAACCCTAAATGCACTCGATTCTAACCCAAAAGGCAATCCTGACCCTAAGCCTCAAGCCTGAACCTCAATTCTACCAACAAAAAACCCTAACCCTAATCCTAACCCTACTCCTACTCCTACACCTGAATGCCCTCTAACCCTAACCCTAACCTTAACACTAAAAATGCCCTTGCTTCTAACCCTAACCATAAACCCTACCCTAACCCAAACACTAACCCTCATCCCTAACCCTAACCCTACCCGTCGATTCTAAGAAAGCTAACCCTAACCTCACTCTAACCCTAACACTATCCTTAAATGCACTCCATTCTAATCCTCACCCTAAACATAACCGTAACCCTAAGCGTAAGCCTAACCCTAAATGCACTGGATTCTAACCATAACTGTAACTGTAATGTTCTTGATTCTAACTCTAACACTAATTCGTCAATCTCGACAGTAACCTTAAGCCTAAATGCACTCTATTCTAACCAAAAGCAATCCTGACCCGGAGCCTAACCCTAAACCTCGATTCTACCAACACTAACCCTAACCTTAATTCTAACCGTGCCCCAACCCCTACCACTAAATGCACTCTAAAAATACCCTTGAACCCTAACACTAACCGTAACCCTAACGTATTCTAACCATAACTCTATCCCTAAATATGCTTATTCTAACGCTAAAACTAAATCATCAATTTCAACACTAACCCTAAGCCTAAATGCTCTGGAATTATGACCCAAAATGCTCTCCTGACCCTAAGCCTAACCCTAAACCTCGATTCTACCAACACAAACCTTAACCCTAGTCCTAACCCTACTCCTACTCCTTCCCCTAAATGCACTCTAAGCCATACCCTGACGAAAACCGAAAACTAAAATGCGCCTGATTCTAACCCTAACCCTGACCTAAGCCTGACCTTAACCCTAATCCTCGATTCCAAGAAACTAACCCTAAACCTAACTCTAACCCTAGCACTATCCTTAAATGCTCTCGATTCTAACCCTGACCCTAAACCTAACCCTAACCCTACCCCTACCCCTAACCCTAAATGCACTGAATTCTAAGCATAACTCTAACCCTAAATGTGCTCGATTCAAACCATAACACTAAATCGTCAATTTGAACACTAACCCAAAGCCTAAATACACTCGATTCTGATCCAAAATGCAATTCTGACCCTAAGCCTAAACCGAAACCTCGATTCTACCATCACTAACCCTAACCCAAATCCTAATCCTACCGCTACCCCTACCTCTAAATGCACTCTAACCCTAACACTAACCCTAACCCTGACACTAAAAATGCGCGTGATTCCAACCCCTACCCTACCCCTACCCCTAACCCTAACCCTAACGAATTCTAACCATAACTCTAACCCTAAATGTGCTCGATTCTAACCCTAACACTAAACCGTCAATCTCATCACTAACTCTAACCCGGAATTCACTCAATTCTAACCCAAAAGGCCATCCTGACCCTAAGCCTAACCCTAAACCTGGATTCTACCACCACAAACCGTAACCTTAATCCTAACCCTACTCCTTCCCCTACCCCTAAATGCACTCTAATCGTAAGCCCAACCCAACCGTAATACTAAAAATGCGCCTGATTCTAAACCGACCCCGAACCACAACCCTAACCCTAACCCTCCATTCTACGAAAGCTAACCCTAAACCTAACTCTAACCCTAACACTATCCTTAACAGCACTCGATTCTAACCTCACCCTAAACATAACCGTAACCATAATCCTAAACCTAACCCTAAATACACTGGATTCTAACCAAAATCCTAACTGTAATGTTATTGATTCTAACCCTAACACTAATTCGTCAATATCAACAGTAACTTTCAGCCTAAGTGCATTAGATTCCAACCCAAAAGGCAATCCTGACCGTGAGCCTAACCCTAAATCTCGATTCTACCAACACTAACCCTAACCTTAATTCTAACCCTGCCCCAACCCTTACCGCTAAATGCGCTGTAACCATACCCCTAACCCTAACACTAACTGTAACCCTAACGAATTCTAACCATAACTCTAACCCTAAATATGCTTGATTCTAACGCTAAAACTAAATCATCAATTTCAACACTAACCCTAAGCCTAAATGCTCTGAATTATGACCCAAAATGCTCTCCTGACCCTAAGCCTAACCCAAAACCTCGATTCTACCAACACAAACCCTAACCCGAAACCTAACCCAACTCCTCCCCTACCCCTAAATGCACTCAAACCCTAACCCTAACCCCAACCCTAACACTAAAAATGCGCTTGATTCTAAGCCTAATCCTAACCCTAACCCTAACCCTAACCCTAACACTAACCCTCGATTCTACGAAAGCTAACCCTATACCTAACTCTAACCCTAACACTATACTTAAATGCACTCGATTCTAACCTTCACGGTAAACATACCCCTAACCCTAACCCTAATCCTAACCCTAAATGCACTGTATTCTTACCTTAACTCTCATCCTAATGTGCTTGATTCTAACACTAACTCTAAATCGTCAATCTCAACACTAACCCTAATCCTAAATGCACTCGATTCTAACCCAAAAGGCAATCCTGACCCTAACGCTAACCCTAACCCACGATTCTACGAAAGCTAACCCTATACATAAATCTACCCCTAACACTATCCTTAAATGTACTCGATTCTAACCTTCACCCTGAACATAACCCTAACCCTAACCCTAATCCTAACGCTAAATGCACGGGATTCTAACGATAACTCTAACCCTAAGGTGCTCGATTATAACCCTAACACTAAATCGTCAATCTCAACACGAAGCCTAACTCTAAATGTACTCTACTCTAATCCAAAAGGCAATCCTGACCCTAAGCCTAACCCTAAACCTCGATTCTACCAACACAAACCCTAACCCTAATCCCAACCCTACTCCTATCCCTACCTCTATATGCACTCTAACCCTAACCCTAACCCATCCCCTAACACTAAAAATGAGCTTGATTCTAACCCTAACCCTAACACTAACCCTAACCCTCAATTCTACGAAAACTAACCCTAAACTTAACTCTAACCCTAAAACTATCCTTAAATGCTCTCGATTCTAATCCTGACCCTAATAACCCTAACGCCAACCCTAAGCCTAAATGCAGTGGATTCTAACCATAACTCTAACCCTAATGTGCTCGATTCTAAGCCTAACACTAAATCGTCAATCTCAACACTACCTGTAACCCTAAATGCACTCGATTCTAACCCAAAAGGCAATCCTGACCCTAAGCCTAAGCCTGAACCTCAATTCTACCAACAAAAACCCTAACCCTAATCCTAACCCTACTCCTACTCCTACACCTGAATGCCCTCTAACCCTAACCTTAACACTAAAAAGGCCCTTGCTTCTAACCCTAACCCTAAACCCAACCCTAACCCTAACCCTAACCCTAATCCTAACCCTAACCCTAATCCTCGATTCTACGAAAGCTAACCCTATACCTAACTCTAACCCTAACACTACCCTTAAATGCACTCGATTCTAACCCTCACCCTAAACATAAGCCTAACACTAACCCTAATCCTAACCCTAAATGCACTGGATTCTAACCTTAACTCTCATCCTAATGTGCTTGATTCTAACACTAACTCTAAATCGTCAATGTCAACACTAACCCTAACACTAAATGCACTCGATTCTAACTGAAAAGGCAATCCTGACCCTAACGCTAACCCTAACCCTCAATTCTACGAAAACTAACCCTAAACTTAACTCTAACCCTAACACTATCTTTAAATGCTCTCGATTCTAATCCTGACCCTAATAACCCTAACCCTAACCCTAAGCCTAAATGCAGTTGATTCTAACCATAACTCTAACCCTAATGTGCTCGATTCTAAGCCTAACCCTAAATCGTCAATCTCAACACTACCTGTAACCCTAAATGCACTCGATTCTAACCCAAAAGGCAATCCTGACCCTAAGCCTAAGCCTGAACCTCAATTCTACCAACAAAAACCCTAACCCTAATCCTAACCCTACTCCTACTCCTACACCTGAATGCCCTCTAACCCTAACCCTAACCCTAACCTTAACACTAAAAATGCCCTTGCTTCTAACCCTAACCATAAACCCAACCCTAACCCAAACACTAACCCTCATCCTAACCCTAACCCTAACCGTCGATTCTAAGAAAGCTAACCCTAACCTCACTCTAACCCTAACACTATCCTTAAATGCACTCCATTCTAATCCTCACCCTAAACATAACCGTAACCCTAAGCGTAAGCCTAACCCTAAATGCACTGGATTCTAACCATAACTGTAACTGTAATGTTCTTGATTCTAACTCTAACACTAATTCGTCAATCTCGACAGTAACCTTGAGCCTAAATGCACTCTATTCTAACCCAAAAGGCAATCCTGACCCGGAGCCTAACCCTAAACCTCGATTCTACCAACACTAACCCTAACCTTAATTCGAACAATGCCCCAACCCCTACCGCTAAATGCACTCTAAAAATACCCCTAACCCTAACACTAACCGTAACCCTAACGTATTCTAACCATAACTCTATCCCTAAATATGCTTGATTCTAACGCTAAAACTAAATCATCAATTTCAACACTAACCCTAAGCCTAAATGCTCTGAATTATGACCCAAAATGCTCTCCTGACCCTAAGCCTAACCCTAAACCTCGATTCTACCAACACAAACCTTAACCCTAGTCCTAACCCTACTCCTACACCTACCCCTAAATGCACTCTAAGCCATACCCTGACGAAAACCGGAAAACTAAAAATGCGCCTGATTCTAACCCTAACCCTCACCCTAAGCCTGACCTTAACCCTAATCCTCGATTCCAAGAAACTAACCCTAAACCTAACTCTAACCCTAGCACTATCCTTAAATGCTCTCGATTCTAACCCTGACCCTAAACCTAACCCTAACCCTACCCCTACCCCTAACCCTAAATGCACTGAATTCTAAGCATAACTCTAACCCTAAATGTGCTCGATTCAAACCATAACACTAAATCGCCAATTTGAACACTAACCCAAAGCCTAAATACACTCGATTCTGATCCAAAATGCAATTCTGACCCTAAGCCTAAACCGAAACCTCGATTCTACCATCACTAACCCTAACCCAAATCCTAATCCTACCGCTACCCCTACCTCTAAATGCACTCTAACCCTAACACTAACCCTAACCCTGACACTAAAAATGCGCGTGATTCTAACCCCTACCCTACCCCTACCCCTAACCCTAACCCTAACGAATTCTAACCATAACTCTAACCCTAAATGTGCTCGATTCTAACCCTAACACTAAATCGTCAATCTCATCACTAACTCTAACCCGGAATTCACTCAATTCTAACCCAAAAGGCCATCCTGACCCTAAGCCTAACCCTAAACCTGGATTCTACCACCACAAACCGTAACCTAAATCCTAACCCTACTCCTTCCCCTACCCCTAAATGCACTCTAATCGTAAGCCCGACCCAACCGTAATACTAAAAATGCGCCGGATTCTAAACCGACCCCGAACCACAACCCTAACCCTAACCCTCCATTCTACGAAAGCTAACCCTAAACCTAACTCTAACCCTAACACTATCCTTAACAGCACTCGATTCTAACCTCACCCTAAACATAACCGTAACCATAATCCTAAACCTAACCCTAAATACACTGGATTCTAACCAAAACCCTGACTGTAATGTTCCTGATTCTAACCCTAACACTAATTCGTCAATATCAACAGTAACTTTCAGCCTAAGTGCACTAGATTCCAACCCAAAAGGCAATCCTGACCGTGAGCCTAACCCTAAATCTCGATTCTACCAACACTAACCCTAACCTTAATTCTAACCATGCCCCAACCCCTACCGCTAAATGCGCTGTAACCATACCCCTAACCCTAACACTAACCGTAACCCTAACGAATTCTAACCATAACTCTAACCCTAAATATGCTTGATTCTAACGCTAAAACTAAATCATCAATTTCAACACTGACCCTAAGCCTAAATGCTCTGAATTATGACCCCAAATGCTCTCCTGACCCTAAGCCTAACCCAAAACCTCGATTCTACCAACACAAACCCTAACCCTAATCCTAACCCAACTCCTCCCCTACCCCTAAATGCACTCAAACCCTAACCCTAACCCCAACCCTAACACTAAAAATGCGCTTGATTCTAAGCCTAATCCTAACCCTAACCCTAACCCTAGCCCTAACACTAACCCTCGATTCTACGAAAGCTAACCCTATGCCTAACTCTAACCCTAACGCTATACTTAAATGCACTCGATTCTAACCTTCACGGTAAACATAACCCTAACCCTAACCCTAATCCTAACCCTAAATGCACTGTATTCTTACCTTAACTCTCATCCTAATGTGCTTGATTCTAACACTAACTCTAAATCGTCAATCTCAACACTAACCCTAACCCTAAATGCACTCGATTCTAACCCAAAAGGCAATCCTGACCCTAACGCTAACACTAACCCACGATTCTACGAAAGCTAACCCTATACATAAATCTACCCCTAACACTATCCTTAAATGTACTCGATTCTAACCTTCACCCTGAACATAACCCTAACCCTAACCCTAATCCTAACGCTAAATGCACGGGATTCTAACGATAACTCTAACCCTAAGGTGCTCGATTATAACCCTAACACTAAATCGTCAATCTCAACACGAAGCCTAACTCTAAATGTACTCGACTCTAATCCAAAAGGCAATCCTGACCCTAAGCCTAACCCTAAACCTCGATTCTACCAACACAAACCCTAACCCTAATCCTAACCCTACTCCTATCCCTACCTCTATATGCACTCTAACCCTAACCCTAACCCATCCCCTAACACTAAAAATGAGCTTGATTCTAACCCTAACCCTAACCCTAACCCTAACCCTCAATTCTACGAAAACTAACCCTAAACTTAACTCTAACCCTAAAACTATCCTTAAATGCTCTCGATTCTAATCCTGACCCTAATACCCCTAACCCCAACCCTAAGCCTAAATGCAGTGGATTCTAACCATAACTCTAACCCTAATGTGCTCGATTCTAAGCCTAACACTAAATCGTCAATCTCAACACTAACTGTAACCCTAAATGCACTCGATTCTAACCCAAAAGGCTATCCTGACCCTAAGCCTAAGCCTGAACCTCAATTCTACCAACAAAAACCCTAACCCTAATCCTAACCCTACTCCTACTCCTACACCTGAATGCCCTCTAACCCTAACCTTAACACTAAAAAGGCCCTTGCTTCTAACCCTAACCCTAAACCCAACCCTAACCCTAACCCTAACCCTAATCCTAACCCTAACCCTAATCCTCGATTCTACGAAAGCTAACCCTATACCTAACTCTAACCCTAACACTACCCTTAAATGCACTCGATTCTAACCCTCACCCTAAACATAAGCCTAACACTAACCCTAATCCTAACCCTAAATGCACTGGATTCTAACCTTAACTCTCATCCTAATGTGCTTGATTCTAACACTAACTCTAAATCGTCAATGTCAACACTAACCCTAACACTAAATGCACTCGATTCTAACTGAAAAGGCAATCCTGACCCTAACGCTAACCCTAACCCTCAATTCTACGAAAACTAACCCTAAATTTAACTCTAACCCTAACACTATCTTTAAATGCTCTCGATTCTAATCCTGACCCTAATAACCCTAACCCTAACCCTAAGCCTAAATGCAGTTGATTCTAACCATAACTCTAACCCTAATGTGCTCGATTCTAAGCCTAACCCTAAATCGTCAATCTCAACACTACCTGTAACCCTAAATGCACTCGATTCTAACCCAAAAGGCAATCCTGACCCTAAGCCTAAGCCTGAACCTCAATTCTACCAACAAAAACCCTAACCCTAATCCTAACCCTACTCCTACTCCTACACCTGAATGCCCTCTAACCCTAACCCTAACCCTAACCTTAACACTAAAAATGCCCTTGCTTCTAACCCTAACCCTAAACCCAACCCTAACCCAAACACTAACCCTCATCCTAACCCTAACCCTAACCGTCGATTCTAAGAAAGCTAACCCTAACCTCACTCTAACCCTAACACTATCCTTAAATGCACTCCATTCTAATCCTCACCCTAAACATAACCGTAACCCTAAGCGTAAGCCTAACCCTAAATGCACTGGATTCTAACCATAACTGTAACTGTAATGTTCTTGATTCTAACTCTAACACTAATTCGTCAATCTCGACAGTAACCTTGAGCCTAAATGCACTCTATTCTAACCCAAAAGGCAATCCTGACCCGGAGCCTAACCCTAAACCTCGATTCTACCAACACTAACCCTAACCTTAATTCGAACAATGCCCCAACCCCTACCGCTAAATGCACTCTAAAAATACCCCTAACCCTAACACTAACCGTAACCCTAACGTATTCTAACCATAACTCTATCCCTAAATATGCTTGATTCTAACGCTAAAACTAAATCATCAATTTCAACACTAACCCTAAGCCTAAATGCTCTGAATTATGACCCAAAATGCTCTCCTGACCCTAAGCCTAACCCTAAACCTCGATTCTACCAACACAAACCTTAACCCTAGTCCTAACCCTACTCCTACTCCTACCCCTAAATGCACTCTAAGCCATACCCTGACGAAAACCGGAAAACTAAAAATGCGCCTGATTCTAACCCTAACCCTGACCCTAAGCCTGACCTTAACCCTAATCCTCGATTCCAAGAAACTAACCCTAAACCTAACTCTAACCCTAGCACTATCCTTAAATGCTCTCGATTCTAACCCTGACCCTAAACCTAACCCTAACCCTACCCCTACCCCTAACCCTAAATGCACTGAATTCTAAGCATAACTCTAACCCTAAATGTGCTCGATTCAAACCATAACACTAAATCGCCAATTTGAACACTAACCCAAAGCCTAAATACACTCGATTCTGATCCAAAATGCAATCCTGACCCTAAGCCTAAACCTAAACCTCGATTCTACCATCACTAACCCTAACCCAAATCCTAATCCTACCGCTACCCCTACCTCTAAATGCACTCTAACCCTAACACTAACCCTAACCCTGACACTAAAAATGCGCGTGATTCTAACCGCTACCCTACCCCTACCCCTAACCCTAACCCTAACGAATTCTAACCATAACTCTAACCCTAAATGTGCTCGATTCTAACCCTAACACTAAACCGTCAATCTCATCACTAACTCTAACCCGGAATTCACTCAATTCTAACCCAAAAGGCCATCCTGACCCTAAGCCTAACCCTAAACCTGGATTCTACCACCACAAACCGTAACCTTAATCCTAACCCTACTCCTTCCCCTACCCCTAAATGCACTCTAATCGTAAGCCCGACCCAACCGTAATACTAAAAATGCGCCTGATTCTAAACCGACCCCGAACCACAACCCTAACCCTAACCCTCCATTCTACGAAAGCTAACCCTAAACCTAACTCCAACCCTAACACTATCCTTAATAGCACTCGATTCTAACCTCACCCTAAACATAACCGTAACTATAATCCTAAACCTAACCCTAAATACACTGGATTCTAACCAAAACCCTGACTGTAATGTTCTTGATTCTAACCCTAACACTAATTCGTCAATATCAACAGTAACTTTCAGCCTAAGTGCACTAGATTCCAACCCAAAAGGCAATCCTGACCGTGAGCCTAACCCTAAATCTCGATTCTACCAACACTAACCCTAACCTTAATTCTAACCATGCCCCAACCCCTACCGCTAAATGCGCTGTAACCATACCCCTAACCCTAACACTAACCGTAACCCTAACGAATTCTAACCATAACTCGAACCCTAAATATGCTTGATTCTAACGCTAAAACTAAATCATCAATTTCAACACTAACCCTAAGCCTAAATGCTCTGAATTATGACCCAAAATGCTCTCCTGACCCTAAGCCTAACCCTAAACCTCGATTCTACCAACACAAACCTTAACCCTAGTCCTAACCCTACTCCTACTCCTACCCCTAAATGCACTCTAAGCCATACCCTGACGAAAACCGGAAAACTAAAAATGCGCCTGATTCTAACCCTAACCCTCACCCTAAGCCTGACCTTAACCCTAATCCTCGATTCCAAGAAACTAACCCTAAAGCTAACTCTAACCCTAGCACTATCCTTAAATGCTCTCGATTCTAACCCTGACCCTAAACCTAACCCTAACCCTACCCCTACCCCTAACCCTAAATGCACTGAATTCTAAGCATAACTCTAACCCTAAATGTGCTCGATTCAAACCATAACACTAAATCGCCAATTTGAACACTAACCCAAAGCCTAAATACACTCGATTCTGATCCAAAATGCAATCCTGACCCTAAGCCTAAACCGAAACCTCGATTCTACCATCACTAACCCTAACCCAAATCCTAATCCTACCGCTACCCCTACCTCTAAATGCACTCTAACCCTAACACTAACCCTAACCCTGACACTAAAAATGCGCGTGATTCTAACCGCTACCCTACCCCTACCCCTAACCCTAACCCTAACGAATTCTAACCATAACTCTAACCCTAAATGTGCTCGATTCTAACCCTAACACTAAACCGTCAATCTCATCACTAACTCTAACCCGGAATTCACTCAATTCTAACCCAAAAGGCCATCCTGACCCTAAGCCTAACCCTAAACCTGGATTCTACCACCACAAACCGTAACCTTAATCCTAACCCTACTCCTTCCCCTACCCCTAAATGCACTCTAATCGTAAGCCCGACCCAACCGTAATACTAAAAATGCGCCTGATTCTAAACCGACCCCGAACCACAACCCTAACCCTAACCCTCCATTCTACGAAAGCTAACCCTAAACCTAACTCTAACCCTAACACTATCCTTAACAGCACTCGATTCTAACCTCACCCTAAACATAACCGTAACCATAATCCTAAACCTAACCCTAAATACACTGGATTCTAACCAAAACCCTGACTGTAATGTTCCTGATTCTAACCCTAACACTAATTCGTCAATATCAACAGTAACTTTCAGCCTAAGTGCACTAGATTCCAACCCAAAAGGCAATCCTGACCGTGAGCCTAACCCTAAATCTCGATTCTACCAACACTAACCCTAACCTTAATTCTAACCATGCCCCAACCCCTACCGCTAAATGCGCTGTAACCATACCCCTAACCCTAACACTAACCGTAACCCTAACGAATTCTAACCATAACTCTAACCCTAAATATGCTTGATTCTAACGCTAAAACTAAATCATCAATTTCAACTCTGACCCTAAGCCTAAATGCTCTGAATTATGACCCCAAATGCTCTCCTGACCCTAAGCCTAACCCAAAACCTCGATTCTACCAACACAAACCCTAACCCTAATCCTAACCCAACTCCTCCCCTACCCCTAAATGCACTCAAACCCTAACCCTAACCCCAACCCTAACACTAAAAATGCGCTTGATTCTAAGCCTAATCCTAACCCTAACCCTAACCCTAGCCCTAACACTAACCCTCGATTCTACGAAAGCTAACCCTATACCTAACTCTAACCCTAACGCTATACTTAAATGCACTCGATTCTAACCTTCACGGTAAACATAACCCTAACCCTAACCCTAATCCTAACCCTAAATGCACTGTATTCTTACCTTAACTCTCATCCTAATGTGCTTGATTCTAACACTAACTCTAAATCGTCAATCTCAACACTAACCCTAACCCTAAATGCACTCGATTCTAACCCAAAAGGCAATCCTGACCCTAACGCTAACACTAACCCACGATTCTACGAAAGCTAACCCTATACATAAATCTACCCCTAACACTATCCTTAAATGTACTCGATTCTAACCTTCACCCTGAACATAACCCTAACCCTAACCCTAATCCTAACGCTAAATGCACGGGATTCTAACGATAACTCTAACCCTAAGGTGCTCGATTATAACCCTAACACTAAATCGTCAATCTCAACACGAAGCCTAACTCTAAATGTACTCGACTCTAATCCAAAAGGCAATCCTGACCCTAAGCCTAACCCTAAACCTCGATTCTACCAACACAAACCCTAACCCTAATCCTAACCCTACTCCTATCCCTACCTCTATATGCACTCTAACCCTAACCCTAACCCATCCCCTAACACTAAAAATGAGCTTGATTCTAACCCTAACCCTAACCCTAACCCTAACCCTCAATTCTACGAAAACTAACCCTAAACTTAACTCTAACCCTAAAACTATCCTTAAATGCTCTCGATTCTAATCCTGACCCTAATACCCCTAACCCCAACCCTAAGCCTAAATGCAGTGGATTCTAACCATAACTCTAACCCTAATGTGCTCGATTCTAAGCCTAACACTAAATCGTCAATCTCAACACTAACTGTAACCCTAAATGCACTCGATTCTAACCCAAAAGGCTATCCTGACCCTAAGACTAAGCCTGAACCTCAATTCTACCAACAAAAACCCTAACCCTAATCCTAACCCTACTCCTACTCCTACACCTGAATGCCCTCTAACCCTAACCTTAACACTAAAAAGGCCCTTGCTTCTAACCCTAACCCTAAACCCAACCCTAACCCTAACCCTAACCCTAATCCTAACCCTAACCCTAATCCTCGATTCTACGAAAGCTAACCCTATACCTAACTCTAACCCTAACACTACCCTTAAATGCACTCGATTCTAACCCTCACCCTAAACATAAGCCTAACACTAACCCTAATCCTAACCCTAAATGCACTGGATTCTAACCTTAACTCTCATCCTAATGTGCTTGATTCTAACACTAACTCTAAATCGTCAATGTCAACACTAACCCTAACACTAAATGCACTCGATTCTAACTGAAAAGGCAATCCTGACCCTAACGCTAACCCTAACCCTCAATTCTACGAAAACTAACCCTAAATTTAACTCTAACCCTAACACTATCTTTAAATGCTCTCGATTCTAATCCTGACCCTAATAACCCTAACCCTAACCCTAAGCCTAAATGCAGTTGATTCTAACCATAACTCTAACCCTAATGTGCTCGATTCTAAGCCTAACCCTAAATCGTCAATCTCAACACTACCTGTAACCCTAAATGCACTCGATTCTAACCCAAAAGGCAATCCTGACCCTAAGCCTAAGCCTGAACCTCAATTCTACCAACAAAAACCCTAACCCTAATCCTAACCCTACTCCTACTCCTACACCTGAATGCCCTCTAACCCTAACCCTAACCCTAACCTTAACACTAAAAATGCCCTTGCTTCTAACCCTAACCCTAAACCCAACCCTAACCCAAACACTAACCCTCATCCTAACCCTAACCCTAACCGTCGATTCTAAGAAAGCTAACCCTAACCTCACTCTAACCCTAACACTATCCTTAAATGCACTCCATTCTAATCCTCACCCTAAACATAACCGTAACCCTAAGCGTAAGCCTAACCCTAAATGCACTGGATTCTAACCATAACTGTAACTGTAATGTTCTTGATTCTAACTCTAACACTAATTCGTCAATCTCGACAGTAACCTTGAGCCTAAATGCACTCTATTCTAACCCAAAAGGCAATCCTGACCCGGAGCCTAACCCTAAACCTCGATTCTACCAACACTAACCCTAACCTTAATTCGAACAATGCCCCAACCCCTACCGCTAAATGCACTCTAAAAATACCCCTAACCCTAACACTAACCGTAACCCTAACGTATTCTAACCATAACTCTATCCCTAAATATGCTTGATTCTAACGCTAAAACTAAATCATCAATTTCAACACTAACCCTAAGCCTAAATGCTCTGAATTATGACCCAAAATGCTCTCCTGACCCTAAGCCTAACCCTAAACCTCGATTCTACCAACACAAACCTTAACCCTAGTCCTAACCCTACTCCTACTCCTACCCCTAAATGCACTCTAAGCCATACCCTGACGAAAACCGGAAAACTAAAAATGCGCCTGATTCTAACCCTAACCCTGACCCTAAGCCTGACCTTAACCCTAATCCTCGATTCCAAGAAACTAACCCTAAACCTAACTCTAACCCTAGCACTATCCTTAAATGCTCTCGATTCTAACCCTGACCCTAAACCTAACCCTAACCCTACCCCTACCCCTAACCCTAAATGCACTGAATTCTAAGCATAACTCTAACCCTAAATGTGCTCGATTCAAACCATAACACTAAATCGCCAATTTGAACACTAACCCAAAGCCTAAATACACTCGATTCTGATCCAAAATGCAATCCTGACCCTAAGCCTAAACCTAAACCTCGATTCTACCATCACTAACCCTAACCCAAATCCTAATCCTACCGCTACCCCTACCTCTAAATGCACTCTAACCCTAACACTAACCCTAACCCTGACACTAAAAATGCGCGTGATTCTAACCGCTACCCTACCCCTACCCCTAACCCTAACCCTAACGAATTCTAACCATAACTCTAACCCTAAATGTGCTCGATTCTAACCCTAACACTAAACCGTCAATCTCATCACTAACTCTAACCCGGAATTCACTCAATTCTAACCCAAAAGGCCATCCTGACCCTAAGCCTAACCCTAAACCTGGATTCTACCACCACAAACCGTAACCTTAATCCTAACCCTACTCCTTCCCCTACCCCTAAATGCACTCTAATCGTAAGCCCGACCCAACCGTAATACTAAAAATGCGCCTGATTCTAAACCGACCCCGAACCACAACCCTAACCCTAACCCTCCATTCTACGAAAGCTAACCCTAAACCTAACTCCAACCCTAACACTATCCTTAATAGCACTCGATTCTAACCTCACCCTAAACATAACCGTAACTATAATCCTAAACCTAACCCTAAATACACTGGATTCTAACCAAAACCCTGACTGTAATGTTCCTGATTCTAACCCTAACACTAATTCGTCAATATCAACAGTAACTTTCAGCCTAAGTGCACTAGATTCCAACCCAAAAGGCAATCCTGACCGTGAGCCTAACCCTAAATCTCGATTCTACCAACACTAACCCTAACCTTAATTCTAACCATGCCCCAACCCCTACCGCTAAATGCGCTGTAACCATACCCCTAACCCTAACACTAACCGTAACCCTAACGAATTCTAACCATAACTCTAACCCTAAATATGCTTGATTCTAACGCTAAAACTAAATCATCAATTTCAACACTGACCCTAAGCCTAAATGCTCTGAATTATGACCCCAAATGCTCTCCTGACCCTAAGCCTAACCCAAAACCTCGATTCTACCAACACAAACCCTAACCCTAATCCTAACCCAACTCCTCCCCTACCCCTAAATGCACTCAAACCCTAACCCTAACCCCAACCCTAACACTAAAAATGCGCTTGATTCTAAGCCTAATCCTAACCCTAACCCTAACCCTAGCCCTAACACTAACCCTCGATTCTACGAAAGCTAACCCTATACCTAACTCTAACCCTAACGCTATACTTAAATGCACTCGATTCTAACCTTCACGGTAAACATAACCCTAACCCTAACCCTAATCCTAACCCTAAATGCACTGTATTCTTACCTTAACTCTCATCCTAATGTGCTTGATTCTAACACTAACTCTAAATCGTCAATCTCAACACTAACCCTAACCCTAAATGCACTCGATTCTAACCCAAAAGGCAATCCTGACCCTAACGCTAACCCTAACCCACGATTCTACGAAAGCTAACCCTATACATAAATCTACCCCTAACACTATCCTTAAATGTACTCGATTCTAACCTTCACCCTGAACATAACCCTAAGCCTAACCCTAATCCTAACGCTAAATGCACGGGATTCTAACGATAACTCTAACCCTAAGGTGCTCGATTATAACCCTAACACTAAATCGTCAATCTCAACACTAAGCCTAACTCTAAATGTACTCGACTCTAATCCAAAAGGCAATCCTGACCCTAAGCCTAACCCTAAACCTCGATTCTACCAACACAAACCCTAACCCTAATCCTAACCCTACTCCTATCCCTACCTCTATATGCACTCTAACCCTAACCCTAACCCATCCCCTAACACTAAAAATGAGCTTGATTCTAACCCTTACCCTAACCCTAACCCTAACCCTCAATTCTACGAAAACTAAACCTAAACTTAACTCTAACCCTAAAACTATCCTTAAATGCTCTCGATTCTAATCCTGACCCTAATACCCCTAACCCCAACCCTAAGCCTAAATGCAGTGGATTCTAACCATAACTCTAACCCTAATGTGCTCGATTCTAAGCCTAACACTAAATCGTCAATCTCAACACTAACTGTAACCCTAAATGCACTTGATTCTAACCCAAAAGGCTATCCTGACCCTAAGCCTAAGCCTGAACCTCAATTCTACCAACAAAAACCCTAACCCTAATCCTAACCCTACTCCTACTCCTACACCTGAATGCCCTCTAACCCTAACCTTAACACTAAAAAGGCCCTTGCTTCTAACCCTAACCCTAAACCCAACCCTAACCCTAACCCTAACCCTAATCCTAACCCTAACCCTAATCCTCGATTCTACGAAAGCTAACCCTATACCTAACTCTAACCCTAACACTACCCTTAAATGCACTCGATTCTAACCCTCACCCTAAACATAAGCCTAACACTAACCCTAATCCTAACCCTAAATGCACTGGATTCTAACCTTAACTCTCATCCTAATGTGCTTGATTCTAACACTAACTCTAAATCGTCAATGTCAACACTAACCCTAACACTAAATGCACTCGATTCTAACTGAAAAGGCAATCCTGACCCTAACGCTAACCCTAACCCTCAATTCTACGAAAACTAACCCTAAATTTAACTCTAACCCTAACACTATCTTTAAATGCTCTCGATTCTAATCCTGACCCTAATAACCCTAACCCTAACCCTAAGCCTAAATGCAGTTGATTCTAACCATAACTCTAACCCTAATGTGCTCGATTCTAAGCCTAACCCTAAATCGTCAATCTCAACACTACCTGTAACCCTAAATGCACTCGATTCTAACCCAAAAGGCAATCCTGACCCTAAGCCTAAGCCTGAACCTCAATTCTACCAACAAAAACCCTAACCCTAATCCTAACCCTACTCCTACTCCTACACCTGAATGCCCTCTAACCCTAACCCTAACCCTAACCTTAACACTAAAAATGCCCTTGCTTCTAACCCTAACCCTAAACCCAACCCTAACCCAAACACTAACCCTCATCCTAACCCTAACCCTAACCGTCGATTCTAAGAAAGCTAACCCTAACCTCACTCTAACCCTAACACTATCCTTAAATGCACTCCATTCTAATCCTCACCCTAAACATAACCGTAACCCTAAGCGTAAGCCTAACCCTAAATGCACTGGATTCTAACCATAACTGTAACTGTAATGTTCTTGATTCTAACTCTAACACTAATTCGTCAATCTCGACAGTAACCTTGAGCCTAAATGCACTCTATTCTAACCCAAAAGGCAATCCTGACCCGGAGCCTAACCCTAAACCTCGATTCTACCAACACTAACCCTAACCTTAATTCTAACAATGCCCCAACCCCTACCGCTAAATGCACTCTAAAAATACCCCTAACCCTAACACTAACCGTAACCCTAACGTATTCTAACCATAACTCTATCCCTAAATATGCTTGATTCTAACGCTAAAACTAAATCATCAATTTCAACACTAACCCTAAGCCTAAATGCTCTGAATTATGACCCAAAATGCTCTCCTGACCCTAAGCCTAACCCTAAACCTCGATTCTACCAACACAAACCTTAACCCTAGTCCTAACCCTACTCCTACTCCTACCCCTAAATGCACTCTAAGCCATACCCTGACGAAAACCGGAAAACTAAAAATGCGCCTGATTCTAACCCTAACCCTCACCCTAAGCCTGACCTTAACCCTAATCCTCGATTCCAAGAAACTAACCCTAAACCTAACTCTAACCCTAGCACTATCCTTAAATGCTCTCGATTCTAACCCTGACCCTAAACCTAACCCTAACCCTACCCCTACCCCTAACCCTAAATGCACTGAATTCTAAGCATAACTCTAACCCTAAATGTGCTCGATTCAAACCATAACACTAAATCGCCAATTTGAACACTAACCCAAAGCCTAAATACACTCGATTCTGATCCAAAATGCAATCCTGACCCTAAGCCTAAACCGAAACCTCGATTCTACCATCACTAACCCTAACCCAAATCCTAATCCTACCGCTACCCCTACCTCTAAATGCACTCTAACCCTAACACTAACCCTAACCCTGACACTAAAAATGCGCGTGATTCTAACCGCTACCCTACCCCTACCCCTAACCCTAACCCTAACGAATTCTAACCATAACTCTAACCCTAAATGTGCTCGATTCTAACCCTAACACTAAACCGTCAATCTCATCACTAACTCTAACCCGGAATTCACTCAATTCTAACCCAAAAGGCCATCCTGACCCTAAGCCTAACCCTAAACCTGGATTCTACCACCACAAACCGTAACCTTAATCCTAACCCTACTCCTTCCCCTACCCCTAAATGCACTCTAATCGTAAGCCCGACCCAACCGTAATACTAAAAATGCGCCTGATTCTAAACCGACCCCGAACCACAACCCTAACCCTAACCCTCCATTCTACGAAAGCTAACCCTAAACCTAACTCTAACCCTAACACTATCCTTAACAGCACTCGATTCTAACCTCACCCTAAACATAACCGTAACCATAATCCTAAACCTAACCCTAAATACACTGGATTCTAACCAAAACCCTGACTGTAATGTTCCTGATTCTAACCCTAACACTAATTCGTCAATATCAACAGTAACTTTCAGCCTAAGTGCACTAGATTCCAACCCAAAAGGCAATCCTGACCGTGAGCCTAACCCTAAATCTCGATTCTACCAACACTAATCCTAACCTTAATTCTAACCATGCCCCAACCCCTACCGCTAAATGCGCTGTAACCATACCCCTAACCCTAACACTAACCGTAACCCTAACGAATTCTAACTATAACTCTAACCCTAAATATGCTTGATTCTAACGCTAAAACTAAATCATCAATTTCAACACTAATCCTAAGCCTAAATGCTCTGAATTATGACCCCAAATGCTCTCCTGACCCTAAGTCTAACCCAAAACCTCGATTCTACCAACACAAACCCTAACCCTAATCCTAACCCAACTCCTCCCCTACCCCTAAATGCACTCAAACCCTAACCCTAACCCCAACCCTAACACTAAAAATGCGCTTGATTCTAAGCTTAATCCTAACCCTAACCCTAACCCTAACACTAACACTAACCCTCGATTCTACGAAAGCTAACCCTATACCTAACTCTAACCCTAACGCTATACTTAAATGCACTCGATTCTAACCTTCACGGTAAACATAACCCTAACCCTAACCCTAATCCTAACCCTAAATGCACTGTATTCTTACCTTAACTCTCATCCTAATGTGCTTGATTCTAACACTAACTCTAAATCGTCAATCTCAACACTAACCCTAACCCTAAATGCACTCGATTCTAACCCAAAAGGCAATCCTGACCCTAACTCTAACCCTAACCCACGATTCTACGAAAGCTAACCCTATACATAAATCTACCCCTAACACTATCCTTAAATGTACTCGATTCTAACCTTCACCCTGAACATAACCCTAACCCTAACCCTAATCCTAACGCTAAATGCACGGGATTCTAACGATAACTCTAACCCTAAGGTGCTCGATTATAACCCTAACACTAAATCGTCAATCTCAACACGAAGCCTAACTCTAAATGTACTCGACTCTAATCCAAAAGGCAATCCTGACCCTAAGCCTAACCCTAAACCTCGATTCTACCAACACAAACCCTAACCCTAATCCTAACCCTACTCCTATCCCTACCTCTATATGCACTCTAACCCTAACCCTAACCCATCCCCTAACACTAAAAATGCGCTTGATTCTAACCCTAACCCTAACCCTAACCCTAACCCTCAATTCTACGACAACTAACCCTAAACTTAACTCTAACCCTAAAACTATCCTTAAATGCTCTCGATTCTAATCCTGACCCTAATACCCCTAACCCCAACCCTAAGCCTAAATGCAGTGGATTCTAACCATAACTCTAACCCTAATGTGCTCGATTCTAAGCCTAACACTAAATCGTCAATCTCAACACTAACTGTAACCCTAAATGCACTCGATTCTAACCCAAAAGGCAATCCTGACCCTAAGCCTAAGCCTGAACCTCAATTCTACCAACAAAAACCCTAACCCTAATCCTAACCCTACTCCTACTCCTACACCTGAATGCCCTCTAACTCTAACCTTAACACTAAAAAGGCCCTTGCTTCTAACCCTAACCCTAAACCCAACCCTAACCCTAACCCTAACCCTAATCCTAACCCTAACCCTAATCCTCGATTCTACGAAAGCTAACCCTATACCTAACTCTAACCCTAACACTACCCTTAAATGCACTCGATTCTAACCCTCACCCTAAACATAAGCCTAACACTAACCCTAATCCTAACCCTAAATGCACTGGATTCTAACCTTAACTCTCATCCTAATGTGCTTGATTCTAACACTAACTCTAAATCGTCAATGTCAACACTAACCCTAACACTAAATGCACTCGATTCTAACTGAAAAGGCAATCCTGACCCTAACGCTAACCCTAACCCTCAATTCTACGAAAACTAACCCTAAACTTAACTCTAACCCTAACACTATCTTTAAATGCTCTCGATTCTAATCCTGATCCTAATAACCCTAAGCCTAACCCTAAGCCTAAATGCAGTTGATTCTAACCATAACTCTAACCCTAATGTGCTCGATTCTAAGCTTAACCCTAAATCGTCAATCTCAACACTACCTGTAACCCTAAATGCACTCGATTCTAACCCAAAAGGCAATCCTGACCCTAAGCCTAAGCCTGAACCTCAATTCTACCAACAAAAACCCTAACCCTAATCCTAACCCTACTCCTACTCCTACACCTGAATACCCTCTAACCCTAACCCTAACCCTAACCTTAACACTAAAAATGCCCTTGCTTCTAACCCTAACCATAAACCCAACCCTAACCCAAACACTAACCCTCATCCTAACCCTAACCCTAACCGTCGATTCTAAGAAAGCTAACCCTAACCTCACTCTAACCCTAACACTATCCTTAAATGCACTCCATTCTAATCCTCACCCTAAACATAACCGTAACCCTAAGCGTAAGCCTAACCCTAAATGCACTGGATTCTAACCATAACTGTAACTGTAATGTTCTTGATTCTAACTCTAACACTAATTCGTCAATCTCGACAGTAACCTTGAGCCTAAATGCACTCTATTCTAACGCAAAAGGCAATCTTGACCTGGAGCCTAACCCTAAACCTCGATTCTACCAACACTAACCCTAACCTTAATTCTAACCGTGCCCCAACCCCTACCGCTAAATGCACTCTAAAAATACCCCTAACCCTAACACTAACCGTAACCCTAACGTATTCTAACCATAACTCTATCCCTAAATATGCTTGATTCTAACGCTAAAACTAAATCATCAATTTCAACACTAACCCTAAGCCTAAATGCTCTGAATTATGACCCAAAATGCTCTCCTGACCCTAAGCCTAACCCTAAACCTCGATTCTACCAACACAAACCTTAACCCTAGTCCTAACCCTACTCCTACTCCTACCCCTAAATGCACTCTAAGCCATACCCTGACGAAAACCGGAAAACTAAAAATGCGCCTGATTCTAACCCTAACCCTCACCCTAAGCCTGACCTTAACCCTAATCCTCGATTCCAAGAAACTAACCCTAAACCTAACTCTAACCCTAGCACTATCCTTAAATGCTCTCGATTCTAACCCTGACCCTAAACCTAACCCTAGCCCTACCCCTACCCCTAACCCTAAATGCACTGAATTCTAAGCATAACTCTAACCCTAAATGTGCTCGATTCAAACCATAACACTAAATCGTCAATTTGAACACTAACCCAAAGCCTAAATACACTCGATTCTGATCCAAAATGCAATCCTGACCCTAAGCCTAAACCGAAACCTCGATTCTACCATCACTAACCCTAACCCAAATCCTAATCCTACCGCTACCCCTACCTCTAAATGCACTCTAACCCTAACACTAACCCTAACCCTGACACTAAAAATGCGCGTGATTCTAACCCCTACCCTACCCCTACCCCTAACCCTAACCCTAACGAATTCTAACCATAACTCTAACCCTAAATGTGCTCGATTCTAACCCTAACACTAAACCGTCAATCTCATCACTAACTCTAACCCGGAATTCACTCAATTCTAACCCAAAAGGCCATCCTGACCCTAAGCCTAACCCTAAACCTGGATTCTACCACCACAAACCGTAACCTTAATCCTAACCCTACTCCTTCCCCTACCCCTAAATGCACTCTAATCGTAAGCCCAACCCAACCGTAATACTAAAAATGCGCCTGATTCTAAACCGACCCCGAACCACAACCCTAACCCTAACCCTCCATTCTACGAAAGCTAACCCTAAACCTAACTCTAACCCTAACACTATCCTTAACAGCACTCGATTCTAACCTCACCCTAAACATAACCGTAACCATAATCCTAAACCTAACCCTAAATACACTGGATTCTAACCAAAACCCTAACTGTAATGTTCTTGATTCTAACCCTAACACTAATTCGACAATATCAACAGTAACTTTCAGCCTAAGTGCATTAGATTCCAACCCAAAAGGCAATCCTTTCCGTGAGCCTAACCCTAAATCTCGATTCTACCAACACTAACCCTAACCTTAATTCTAACCCTGCCCCAACCCTTACCGCTAAATGCGCTGTAACCATACCCCTAACCCTAACACTAACTGTAACCCTAACGAATTCTAACCATAACTCTAACCCTAAATATGCTTGATTCTAACGCTAAACTAAATCATCAATTTCAACACTAACCCTAAGCCTAAATGCTCTGAATTATGACCCAAAATGCTCTCCTGACCCTAAGCCTAACCCAAAACCTCGATTCTACCAACACAAACCCTAACCCTAATCCTAACCCAACTCCTCCCCTACCCCTAAATGCACTCAACCCTAACCCTAACCCCAACCCTAACACTAAAAATGCGCTTGATTCTAAGCCTAATCCTAACCCTAACCCTAACCCTAACCCTAACACTAACCCTCGATTCTACGAAAGCTAACCCTATACCTAACTCTAACCCTAACACTATACTTAAATGCACTCGATTCTAACCTTCACGGTAAACATACCCCTAACCCTAACCCTAATCCTAACCCTAAATGCACTGTATTCTTACCTTAACTCCCATCCTAATGTGCTTGATTCTAACACTAACTCTAAATCGTCAATCTCAACACTAACCCTAACCCTAAATGCACTCGATTCTAACCCAAAATTCAATCCTGACCCTAACGCTAACCCTAACCCACGATTCTACGAAAGCTAAATCTATACATAAATCTACCCCTAACACTATCCTTAAATGTACTCGATTCTAACCTTCACCCTGAACATAACCCTAACCCTAACCCTAATCCTAACGCTAAATGCACTGGATTCTAAAGATAACTCTAACCCTAAGGTGCTCGATTATAACCCTAACACTAAATCGTCAATCTCAACACTAAGCCTAACTCTAAATGTACTCGACTCTAATCAAAAAGGCAATCCTGACCCTAAGCCAAACCCTAAACCTCGATTCTACCAACACAAACCCTAACCCTAATGCTAACCTTACTCCTATCCCTACCTCTATATGCACTCTAACCCTAACCCTAACCCATCCCCTAACACTAAAAATGCGCTTGATTCTAACCCTAACCCTAACCCTAACCCTCAATTCTACGAAAACTAACCCTAAACTTAACTCTAACCCTAAAACTATCCTTAAATGCTCTCGATTCTAATCCTGACCCTAATAACCCTAACCCCAACCCTAAGCCTAAATGCAGTGGATTCTAACCATAACTCTAACCCTAATGTGCTCGATTCTAAGCCTAACACTAAATCGTCAATCTCAACACTAACTGTAACCCTAAATGCACTCGATTCTACCCAAAAGGCTATCCTGACCCTAAGCCTAAGCCTGAACCTCAATTCTACCAACAAAAACCCTAACCCTAATCCTAACCCTACTCCTACTCCTACACCTGAATGCCCTCTAACCCTAACCTTAACACTAAAAAGGCCCTTGCTTCTAACCCTAACCCTAACCCCAACCCTAACCCTAACCCTAACCCTAATCCTAACCGTAACCCTAATCCTCGATTTTACGAAAGCTAACCCTATACCTAACTCTAACCCTAACACTACCGTTAAATGCACTCGATTCTAACCCTCACCCTAAACATAAGCCTAACACTAACCCTAATCCTAACCCTAAATGCACTGGATTCTAACCTTAACTCTCATCCTAATGTGCTTGATTCTAACACTAACTCTAAATCGTCAATGTCAACACTAACCCTAACACTAAATGCACTCGATTCTAACTGAAAAGGCAATCCTGACCCTAACGCTAACCCTAACCCTCAATTCTACGAAAACTAACCCTAAACTTAACTCTAACCCTAACACTATCTTTAAATGCTCTCGATTCTAATCCTGACCCTAATAACCCTAACCCTAACCCTAAGCCTAAATGCAGTTGATTCTAACCATAACTCTAACCCTAATGTGCTCGATTCTAAGCCTAACCCTAAATCGTCAATCTCAACACTACCTGTAACCCTAAATGCACTCGATTCTAACCCAAAAGGCAATCCTGACCCTAAGCCTAAGCCTGAACCTCAATTCTACCAACAAAAACCCTAACCCTAATCCTAACCCTACTCCTACTCCTACACCTGAATGCCCTCTAACCCTAACCCTAACCCTAACCTTAACACTAAAAATGCCCTTGCTTCTAACCCTAACCATAAACCCAACCCTAACCCAAACACTAACCCTCATCCTAACCCTAACCCTAACCGTCGATTCTAAGAAAGCTAACCCTAAACCACTCTAACCCTAACACTATCCTTAAATGCACTCCATTCTAATCCTCACCCTAAACATAACCGTAACCCTAAGCGTAAGCCTAACCCTAAATGCACTGGATTTTAACCATAACTGTAACTGTAATGTTCTTGATTCTAACTCTAACACTAATTCGTCAATCTCGACAATAACCTTAAGCCTAAATGCACTCTATTCTAACCCAAAAGGCAATCCTGACCCGGAGCCTAACCCTAAACCTCGATTCTACCAACACTAACCCTAACCTTAACTCTAACCATGCCCCAACCCCTACCGCTAAATGCACTCTAAAAATACCCCTAACCCTAACACTAACCGTAACCCTAACGTATTCTAACCATAACTCTATCCCTAAATATGCTTGATTCTAACGCTAAAACTAAATCATCAATTTCAACACTAACCCTAAGCCTAAATGCTCTGAATTATGACCCAAAATGCTCTCCTGACCCTAAGCCTAACCCTAAACCTCGATTCTACCAACACAAACCTTAACCCTAGTCCTACCCTACTCCTACTCCTACCCCTAAATGCACTCTAAGCCATACCCTGACGAAAACCGGAAAACTAAAAATGCGCCTGATTCTAACCCTAACCCTCACCCTAAGCCTGACCTTAACCCTAATCCTCGATTCCAAGAAACTAACCCTAAACCTAACTCTAACCCTAGCACTATCCTTAAATGCTCTCGATTCTAACCCTGACCCTAAACCTAACCCTAACCCTACCCCTACCCCTAACCCTAAATGCACTGAATTCTAAGCATAACTCTAACCCTAAATGTGCTCGATTCAAACCATAACACTAAATCGCCAATTTGAACACTAACCCAAAGCCTAAATACACTCGATTCTGATCCAAAATGCAATCCTGACCCTAAGCCTAAACCTAAACCTCGATTCTACCATCACTAACCCTAACCCAAATCCTAATCCTACCGCTACCCCTACCTCTAAATGCACTCTAACCCTAACATTAACCCTAACCCTGACACTAAAAATGCGCGTGATTCTAACCCCTACCCTACCCCTACCCCTAACCCTAACCCTAACGAATTCTAACCATAACTCTAACCCTAAATGTGCTCGATTCTAACCCTAACACTAAACCGTCAATCTCATCACTAACTCTAACCCGGAATTCACTCAATTCTAACCCAAAAGGCCATCCTGACCCTAAGCCTAACCCTAAACCTGAATTCTACCACCAAAAACCGTAACCTTAATCCTAACCCTACTCCTTCCCCTACCCCTAAATGCACTCTAATCGTAAGCCCGACCCAACCGTAATACTAAAAATGCGCCTGATTCTAAACCGACCCCGAACCACAACCCTAACCCTAACCCTCCATTCTACGAAAGCTAACCCTAAACCTAACTCTAACCCTAACACTATCCTTAACAGCACTCGATTCTAACCTCACCCTAAACATAACCGTAACCATAATCCTAAACCTAACCCTAAATACACTGGATTCTAACCAAAACCCTAACTGTAATGTTCCTGATTCTAACCCTAACACTAATTCGTCAATATCAACAGTAACTTTCAGCCTAAATGCACTAGATTCCAACCCAAAAGGCAATCCTGACCGTGAGCCTAACCCTAAATCTCGATTCTACCAACACTAACCCTAACCTTAATTCTAACCATGCCCCAACCCCTACCGCTAAATATGCTGTAACCATACCCCTAACCCTAACACTAACCGTAACCCTAACGAATTCTAACCATAACTCTAACCCTAAATATGCTTCATTCTAACGCTAAAACTAAATCATCAATTTCAACACTAATCCTAAGCCTAAATGCTCTGAATTATGACCCCAAATGCTCTCCTGACCCTAAGCCTAACCCAAAACCTCGATTCTACCAACACAAACCCTAACCCTAATCCTAACCCAACTTCTCCCCTACCCCTAAATGCACTCAAACCCTAACCCTAACCCCAACCCTAACACTAAAAATGCGCTTGATTCTAAGCTTAATCCTAACCCTAACCCTAACCCTAACCCTAACACTAACCCTCGATTCTACGAAAGCTAACCCTATACCTAACTCTAACCCTAACGCTATACTTAAATGCACTCGATTCTAACCTTCACGGTAAACATAACCCTAACCCTAACCCTAATCCTAACTCTAAATGCACTGTATTCTTACCTTAACTCTCATCCTAATGTGCTTGATTCTAACACTAACTCTAAATCGTCAATCTCAACACTAACCCTAACCCTAAATGCACTCGATTCTAACCCTAAAGGCAATCCTGACCCTAATGCTAACCCTAACCCACGATTCTACGAAAGCTAACCCTATACATAAATCTACCCCTAACACTATCCTTAAATGTACTCGATTCTAACCTTCACCCTGAACATAACCCTAACCCTAACCCTAATCCTAACGCTAAATGCACGGGATTCTAACGATAACTCTAACCCTAAGGTGCTCGATTATAACCCTAACACTAAATCGTCAATCTCAACACTAAGCCTAACTCTAAATGTACTCGACTCTAATCCAAAAGGCAATCCTGACCCTAAGAATAACCCTAAACCTCGATTCTACCAACACAAACCCTAACCCTAATCCTAACCCTACTCCTATCCCTACCTCTATATGCACTCTAACCCTAACCCTAACCCATCCCCTAACACTAAAAATGCGCTTGATTCTAACCCTAACCCTAACCCTAACCCTCAATTCTACGAAAACTAACCCTAAACTTAACTCTAACCCTAACACTATCCTTAAATGCTCTCGATTCTAATCCTGACCCTAATAACCCTAACCCCAACCCTAAGCCTAAATGCAGTGGATTCTAACCATAACTCTAACCGTAATGTGCTCGATTCTAAGCCTAACAATAAATCGTCAATCTCAACACTAACTGTAACCCTAAATGCACTCGATTCTAACCCAAAAGGCTATCCTGACCCTAAGCCTAAGCCTTAACCTCAATTCTACCAACAAAAACCCTAACCCTAATCCTAACCCTACTCCTACTCCTACACCTGAATGCCCTCTAACCCTAACCTTAACACTAAAAGGCCCTTGCTTCTAACCCTAACCCTAAACCCAACCCTAACCCTAACCCTAACCCTAATCCTAACCCTAACCCTAATCTTCGATTTTACGAAAGCTAACCCTATACCTAACTCTAACCCTAACACTACCGTTAAATGCACTCGATTCTAACCCTCACCCTAAACATAAGCCTAACACTAACCCTAATCCTAACCCTAAATGCACTGGATTCTAACCTTAACTCTCATCCTAATGTGCTTGATTCTAACACTAACTCTAAATCGTCAATGTCAACACTAACCCTAACACTAAATGCACTCGATTCTAACTGAAAAGGCAATCCTGACCCTAACGCTAACCCTAACCCTCAATTCTACGAAAACTAACCCTAAACTTAACTCTAACCCTAACACTATCTTTAAATGCTCTCGATTCTAATCCTGACCCTAATAACCCTAACCCTAACCCTAAGCCTAAATGCAGTGGATTCTAACCATAACTCTAACCCTAATGTGCTCGATTCTAAGCCTAACCCTAAATCGTCAATCTCAACACTACCTGTAACCCTAAATGCACTCGATTCTAACCCAAAAGGCAATCCTGACCCTAAGCCTAAGCCTGAACCTCAATTCTACCAACAAAAACCCTAACCCTAATCCTAACCCTACTCCTACTCCTACACCTGAATGCCCTCTAACCCTAACCCTAACCCTAACCTTAACACTAAAAATGCCCTTGCTTCTAACCCTAACCATAAACCCAACCCTAACCCAAACACTAACCCTCATCCTAACCCTAACCCTAACCGTCGATTCTAAGAAAGCTAACCCTAACCTCACTCTAACCCTAACACTATCCTTAAATGCACTCCATTCTAATCCTCACCCTAAACATAACCGTAACCCTAAGCGTAAGCCTAACCCTAAATGCACTGGATTCTAACCATAACTGTAACTGTAATGTTCTTGATTCTAACTCTAACACTAATTCGTCAATCTCGACAGTAACCTTAAGCCTAAATGCACTCTATTCTAACCCAAAAGGCAATCCTGACCCGGAGCCTAACCCTAAACCTCGATTCTACCAACACTAACCCTAACCTTAATTCTAACCATGCCCCAACCCCTCCCGCTAAATGCACTCTAAAAATACCCCTAACCCTAACACTAACCGTAACCCTAACGTATTCTAACCATAACTCTATCCCTAAATATGCTTGATTCTAACGCTAAAACTAAATCATCAATTTCAACACTAACCCTAAGCCTAAATGCTCTGAATTATGACCCAAAATGCTCTCCTGACCCTAAGCCTAACCCTAAACCTCGATTCTACCAACACAAACCTTAACCCTAGTCCTAACCCTACTCCTACTCCTACCCCTAAATGCACTCTAAGCCATACCCTGACGAAAACCGGAAAACTAAAAATGCGCCTGATTCTAACCCTAACCCTCATCCTAAGCCTGACCTTAACCCTAATCCTCGATTCCAAGAAACTAACCCTAAACCTAACTCTAACCCTAGCACTATCCTTAAATGCTCTCGATTCTAACCCTGACCCTAAACCTAACCCTAACCCTACCCCTACCCCTAACCCTAAATGCACTGAATTCTAAGCATAACTCTAACCCTAAATGTGCTCGATTCAAACCATAACACTAAATCGTCAATTTGAACACTAACCCAAAGCCTAAATACACTCGATTCTGATCCAAAATGCAATCCTGACCCTAAGCCTAAACCGAAACCTCGATTCTACCATCACTAACCCTAACCCAAATCCTAATCCTACCGCTACCCCTACCTCTAAATGCACTCTAACCCTAACACTAACCCTAACCCTGACACTAAAAATGCCCGTGATTCTAACCGCTACCCTACCCCTACCCCTAACCCTAACCCTAACGAATTCTAACCATAACTCTAACCCTAAATGTGCTCGATTCCAACCCTAACACTAAACCGTCAATCTCATCACTAACTCTAACAAGGAATTCACTCAATTCTAACCCAAAAGGCCATCCTGACCCTAAGCCTAACCCTAAACCTGGATTCTACCACCACAAACCGTAACCTTAATCCTAACCCTACTCCTTCCCCTACCCCTAAATGCACTCTAATCGTAAGCCCGACCCAACCGTAATACTAAAAATGCGCCTGATTCTAAACCGACCCCCGAACCACAACCCTAACCCTAACCCTCCATTCTACGAAAGCTAACCCTAAACCTAACTCTAACCCTAACACTATCCTTAACAGCACTCGATTCTAACCTCACCCTAAACATAATCGTAACCATAATCCTAAACCTAACCCTAAATACACTGAACTCTAACCAAAACCCTAACTGTAATGTTCTTGATTCTAACCCTAACACTAATTCGTCAATATCAACAGTAACTTTCAGCCTAAATGCACTAGATTCGAACCCAAAAGGCAATCCTGACCGTGAGCCTAACCCTAAATCTCGATTCTACCAACACTAACCATAACCTTAATTCTAACCATGCCCCAACCCTTACCGCTAAATGCGCTGTAACCATACCCCTAACCCTAACACTAACTGTAACCCTAACGAATTCTAACCATAACTCTAACCCTAAATATGCTTGATTCTAACGCTAAAACTAAATCATCAATTTCAACACTAACCCTAAGCCTAAATGCTCTGAATTATGACCCAAAATGCTCTCCTGACCCTAAGCCTAACCAAAAACCTCGATTCTACCAACACAAAGCCTAACCCGAATCCTAACCCAACTCCTCCCCTACCCCTAAATGCACTCAAACCCTAACCCTAACCCCAACCCTAACACTAAAAATGCGCTTGATTCTAAGCCTAATCCTAACCCTAACCCTAACCCTAACCCTAACACTAACCCTCGATTCTACGAAAGCTAACCCTATACCTAACTCTAACCCTAACACTATACTTAAATGCACTCGATTCTAACCTTCACGGTAAACATACCCCTAACCCTAACCCTAATCCTAACCCTAAATGCACTGTCTTCTTACCTTAACTCTCATCCTAATGTGCTTGATTCTAACACTAACTCTAAATCGTCAATCTCAACACTAACCCTAACCCTAAATGCACTCGATTCTAACCCTAAAGGCAATCCTGACCCTAACGCTAACCCTAACCCACGATTCTACGAAAGCTAACTCTATACATAAATCTACCCCTAACACTATCCTTAAATGTACTCGATTCTAACCTTCACCCTGAACATAACCCTAACCCTAACCCTAATACTAACGCTAAATGCACTGGATTCTAACGATAACTCTAACCCTAAGGTGCTCGATTATAACCCTAACACTAAATCGTCAATCTCAACACTAAGCCTAACTCTAAATGTACTCGACTCTAATCCAAAAGGCAATCCTGACCCTAAGCCTAACCCTAAACCTCCATTCTACCAACACAAACCCTAACCCTAATGCTAACCTTACTCCTATCCCTACCTCTATATGCACTCTAACCCTAACCCTAACCCATCCCCTAACACTAAAAATGCGCTTGATTCTAACCCTAACCCTAACCCTAACCCTAACCCTAACCCTAACCCTCAATTTTACGACAACTAACCCTAAACTTAACTCTAACCCTAAAACTATCCTTAAATGCTCTCGATTCTAATC
This sequence comes from Notamacropus eugenii, assembly GCF_028372415.1. Lineage (NCBI taxonomy): Eukaryota > Metazoa > Chordata > Mammalia > Diprotodontia > Macropodidae > Notamacropus > Notamacropus eugenii. The sequence continues at coordinate 111,240 of NW_027325353.1, read as the reverse complement.
CTGACCCTAATAACCCTAACCCCAACCCTAAGCCTAAATGCAGTGGATTCTAACCACAAGTCTAACCCTAATGTGCTCGATTCTAAGCCTAACACTAAATCGTCAATCTCAACACTAACTGTAACCCTAAATGCACTCGATTCTAACCCAAAAGGCTATCCTGACCCTAAGCCTAAGCCTGAACCTCAATTCTACCAGCAAAATCCCTAACCCTAATCCTAACCCTACTCCTACTCCTACACCTGAATGCCCTCTAACCCTAACCTTAACACTAAAAAGGCCCTTGCTTCTAACCCTAAACCTAAACCCAACCCTAACCCTAACCCTAACCCTAATCCTAACCCTAACCCTAATCCTCGATTCTACGAAAGCTAACCCTATACCTAACTCTAACCCTAACACTACCCTTAAATGCACTCGATTCTAACCCTCACCCTAAACATAAGCCTAACACTAACCCTAATCCTAACCCAAAATGCACTGGATTCTAACCTTAACTCTCATCCTAATGTGCTTGATTCTAACACTAACTCTAAATCGTCAATGTCAACACTAACCCTAACACTAAATGCACTCGATTCTAACTGAAAAGGCAATCCTGACCCTAACGCTAACCCTAACCCTCAATTCTACGAAAACTAACCCTAAACTTAACTCTAACCCTAACACTATCTTTAAATGCTCTCGATTCTAATCCTGACCCTAATAACCCTAACCCTAACCCTAAGCCTAAATGCAGTGGATTCTAACCATAACTCTAACCCTAATGTGCTCGATTCTAAGCCTAAACCTAAATCGTCAATCTCAACACTACCTGTAACCCTAAATGCACTCGATTCTAACCCAAAAGGCAATCCTGACCCTAAGCCTAAGCCTGAACCTCAATTCTACCAACAAAAACCCTAACCCTAATCCTAACCCTACTCCTACTCCTACACCTGAATGCCCTCTAACCCTAACCCTAACCCTAACCTTAACACTAAAAATGCCCTTGCTTCTAACCCTAACCATAAACCCAACCCTAACCCAAACACTAACCCTCATCCTAACCCTAACCCTAACCGTCGATTCTAAGAAAGCTAACCCTAACCTCACTCTAACCCTAACACTATCCTTAAATGCACTCCATTCTAATCCTCACCCTAAACATAACCGTAACCCTAAGCGTAAGCCTAACCCTAAATGCACTGGATTCTAACCATAACTGTAACTGTAATGTTCTTGATTCTAACTCTAACACTAATTCGTCAATCTCGACAGTAACCTTAAGCCTAAATGCACTCTATTCTAACCCAAAAGGCAATCCTGACCCGGAGCCTAACCCTAAACCTCGATTCTACCAACACTAACCCTAACCTTAATTCTAACCATGCCCCAACCCCTCCCGCTAAATGCACTCTAAAAATACCCCTAACCCTAACACTAACCGTAACCCTAACGTATTCTAACCATAACTCTATCCCTAAATATGCTTGATTCTAACGCTAAAACTAAATCATCAATTTCAACACTAACCCTAAGCCTAAATGCTCTGAATTATGACCCAAAATGCTCTCCTGACCCTAAGCCTAACCCTAAACCTCGATTCTACCAACACAAACCTTAACCCTAGTCCTAACCCTACTCCTACTCCTACCCCTAAATGCACTCTAAGCCATACCCTGACGAAAACCGGAAAACTAAAAATGCGCCTGATTCTAACCCTAACCCTCACCCTAAGCCTGACCTTAACCCTAATCCTCGATTCCAAGAAACTAACCCTAAACCTAACTCTAACCCTAGCACTATCCTTAAATGCTCTCGATTCTAACCCTGACCCTAAACCTAACCCTAACCCTACCCCTACCCCTAACCCTAAATGCACTGAATTCTAAGCATAACTCTAACCCTAAATGTGCTCGATTCAAACCATAACACTAAATCGTCAATTTGAACACTAACCCAAAGCCTAAATACACTCGATTCTGATCCAAAATGCAATCCTGACCCTAAGCCTAAACCGAAACCTCGATTCTAGCATCACTAACCCTAACCCAAATCCTAATCCTACCGCTACCCCTACCTCTAAATGCACTCTAACCCTAACACTAACCCTAACCCTGACACTAAAAATGCGCGTGATTCTAACCCCTACCCTACCCCTACCCCTAACCCTAACCCTAACGAATTCTAACCATAACTCTAACCCTAAATGTGCTCGATTCTAACCCTAACACTAAACCGTCAATCTCATCACTAACTCTAACCCGGAATTCACTCAATTCTAACCCAAAAGGCCATCCTGACCCTAAGCCTAACCCTAAACCTGGATTCTACCACCACAAACCGTAACCTTAATCCTAACCCTACTCCTTCCCCTATCCCTAAATGCACTCTAATCGTAAGCCCGACCCAACTGTAATACTAAAAATGCGCCTGATTCTAAACCGACCCCGAACCACAACCCTAACCCTAACCCTCCATTCTACGAAAGCTAACCCTAAACCTAACTCTAACCCTAACACTATCCTTAACAGCACTCGATTCTAACCTCACCCTAAACATAACCGTAACCATAATCCTAAACCTAACCCTAAATACACTGGATTCTAACCAAAACCCTAACTGTAATGTTCTTGATTCTAACCCTAACACTAATTCGTCAATATCAACAGTAACTTTCAGCCTAAATGCATTAGATTCCAACCCAAAAGGCAATCCTGACCGTGAGCCTAACCCTAAATCTCGATTCTACCAACACTAACCCTAACCTTAATTCTAACCATGCCCCAACCCTTACCGCTAAATGCGCTGTAACCATACCCCTAACCCTAACACTAACTGTAACCCTAACGAATTCTAAGCATAACTCTAACCCTCAATATGCTTGATTCTAACGCTAAAACTAAATCATCAATTTCAACACTAACCCTAAGCCTAAATGCTCTGAATTATGACCCCAAATGCTCTCCTGACCCTAAGCCTAACCCAAAACCTCGATTCTACCAACACAAACCCTAACCCTAATCCTAACCCAACTCCTCCCCTACCCCTAAATGCACTCAAACCCTAACCCTAACCCCAACCCTAACACTAAAAATGCGCTTGATTCTAAGCCTAATCCTAACCCTAACCCTAACCCTAACCCTAACACTAACCCTCGATTCTACGAAAGCTAACCCTATACCTAACTCTAACCCTAACACTATACTTAAATGCACTCGATTCTAACCTTCACGGTAAACATACCCCTAACCCTAACCCTAATCCTAACCCTAAATGCACTGTATTCTTACCTTAACTCTCATCCTAATGTGCTTGATTCTAACACTAACTCTAAATCGTCAATCTCAACACTAACCCTAACCCTAAATGCACTCGATTCTAACCCTAAAGGCAATCCTGACCCTAATGCTAACCCTAACCCACGATTCTACGAAAGCTAACCCTATACATAAATCTACCCCTAACACTATCCTTAAATGTACTCGATTCTAACCTTCACCCTGAACATAACCCTAACCCTAACCCTAATCCTAACGCTAAATGCACTGGATTCTAACGATAACTCTAACCCTAAGGTGCTCGATTATAACCCTAACACTAAATCGTCAATCTGAACACTAAGCCTAACTCTAAATGTACTCGACTCTAATCCAAAAGGCAATCCTGACCCTAAGCCTAACCCTAAACCTCGATTCTAACAACACAAACCCTAACCCTAATCCTAACCCTACTCCTATCCCTACCTCTATATGCACTCTAACCCTAACCCTAACCCATCACCTAACACTAAAAATGCGCTTGATTCTAACCATAACCCTAACCCTAACCCTAACCCTAACCCTCAATTCTACGAAACCTAACCCTAAACTTAACTCTAACCCTAAAACTATCCTTAAATGCTCTCGGTTCTAATCCTGACCCTAATAACCCTAACCCCAACCCTAAGCCTAAATGCAGTGGATTCTAACCATAACTCTAACCCTAATGTGCTCGATTCTAAGCCTAACACTAAATCGTCAATCTCAACACTACCTGTAACCCTAAATGCACTCGATTCTAACCCAAAAGGCAATCTTGACCCTAAGCCTAAGCCTGAACCTCAATTCTACCAACAAAAACCCTAACCCTAATCCTAACCCTACTCCTACTCCTACACCTGAATGCCCTCTAACCCTAACCTTAACACTAAAAAGGCCCTTGCTTCTAACCCTAACCCTAAACCCACCCTAACCCTAACCCTAACCCTAACCCTAATCCTAACCCAAACCCTAATCCTCGATTCTACGAAAGCTAACCCTATACCTAACTCTAACCCTAACACTACCCTTAAATGCACTCGATTCTAACCCTCACCCTAAACGTAAGCCTAACAGTAACCCTAATCCTAACCCTAAATGCACTGGATTCTAACCTTAACTCTAATCCTAATGTGCTTGATTCTAACACTAACTCTAAATCGTCAATGTCAACACTAACCCTAACACTAAATGCACTCGATTCTAACCCAAAAGGCAATCCTGACCCTAACGCTAACCCTAACCCTCAATTCTACGAAAACTAACCCTAAACTTAACTCTAACCCTAACACTATCTTTAAATGCTCTCGATTCTAATCCTGACCCTAATAACCCTAACCCTAACCCTAAGCCTAAATGCAGTTGATTCTAACCATAACTCTAACCCTAATGTGCTCGATTCTAACCCAAACCCTAAATCGTCAATGTCAACACTACCTGTAACACTAAATGCACTCGATTCTAACCCAAAAGGCAATCCTGACCCTAAGCCTAAGCCTGAACCTCAATTCTACCAACAAAAACCCTAACCCTAATCCTAACCCTACTCCTACTCCTACACCTGAATGCCCTCTAACCCTAACCCTAACCCTAACCTTAACACTAATAATGCCCTTGCTTCTAACCCTAACCATAAACCCAACCCTAACCCAAACACTAACCCTCATCCTAACCCTAACCCTAACCGTCGATTCTAAGAAAGCTAACCCTAACCTCACTCTAACCCTAACACTATCCTTAAATGCACTCCATTCTAATCCTCACCCTAAACATAACCGTAACCCTAAGCGTAAGCCTAACCCTAAATGCACTGGATTCTAACCATAACTGTAACTGTAATGTTCTTGATTCTAACTCTAACACTAATTCGTCAATCTCGACAGTAACCTTAAGCCTAAATGCACTCTATTCTAACCCAAAAGGCAATCCTGACCCGGAGCCTAACCCTAAACCTCGATTCTACCAACACTAACCCTAACCTTAACTCTAACCATGCCCCAACCCCTACCGCTGAATGCACTCTAAAAATACCCCTAACCCTAACACTAACCGTAACCCTAACGTATTCTAACCATAACTCTATCCCTAAATATGCTTGATTCTAACGCTAAAACTAAATCATCAATTTCAACACTAACCCTAAGCCTAAATGCTCTGAATTATGACCCAAAATGCTCTCCTGACCCTAAGCCTAACCCTAAACCTCGATTCTACCAACACAAACCTTAACCCTAGTCCTAACCCTACTCCTACTCCTACCCCTAAATGCACTCTAAGCCATACCCTGACGAAAACCGGAAAACTAAAAATGCGCCTGATTCTAACCCTAACCCTCACCCTAAGCCTGACCTTAACCCTAATCCTCGATTCCAAGAAACTAACCCTAAACTTAACTCTAACCCTAGCACTATCCTTAAATGCTCTCGATTCTAACCCTGACCCTAAACCTAACCCTAACCCTACCCCTACCCCTAACCCTAAATGCACTGAATTCTAAGCATAACTCTAACCCTAAATGTGCTCGATTCAAACCATAACACTAAATCGTCAATTTGAACACTAACCCAAAGCCTAAATACACTCGATTCTGATCCAAAATGCAATCCTGACCCTAAGCCTAAACCGAAACCTCGATTCTAGCATCACTAACCCTAACCCAAATCCTAATCCTACCGCTACCCCTACCTCTAAATGCACTCTAACCCTAACACTAACCCTAACCCTGACACTAAAAATGCGCGTGATTCTAACCCCTACCCTACCCCTACCCCTAACCCTAACCCTAACGAATTCTAACCATAACTCTAACCCTAAATGTGCTCGATTCTAACCCTAACACTAAACCGTCAATCTCATCACTAACTCTAACCCGGAATTCACTCAATTCTAACCCAAAAGGCCATCCTGACCCTAAGCCTAACCCTAAACCTGGATTCTACCACCACAAACCGTAACCTTAATCCTAACCCTACTCCTTCCCCTACCCCTAAATGCACTCTAATCGTAAGCCCGACCCAACTGTAATACTAAAAATGCGCCTGATTCTAAACCGACCCCGAACCACAACCCTAACCCTAACCCTCCATTCTACGAAAGCTAACCCTAAAGCTAACTCTAACCCTAACACTATCCTTAACAGCACTCGATTCTAACCTCACCCTAAACATAACCGTAACCATAATCCTAAACCTAACCCTAAATACACTGGATTCTAACCAAAACCCTAACTGTAATGTTCTTGATTCTAACCCTAACACTAATTCGTCAATATCAACAGTAACTTTCAGCCTAAATGCATTAGATTCCAACCCAAAAGGCAATCCTGACCGTGAGCCTAACCCTAAATCTCGATTCTACCAACACTAACCCTAACCTTAATTCTAACCATGCCCCAACCCTTACCGCTAAATGCGCTGTAACCATACCCCTAACCCTAACACTAACTGTAACCCTAACGAATTCTAAGCATAACTCTAACCCTCAATATGCTTGATTCTAACGCTAAAACTAAATCATCAATTTCAACACTAACCCTAAGCCTAAATGCTCTGAATTATGACCCCAAATGCTCTCCTGACCCTAAGCCTAACCCAAAACCTCGATTCTACCAACACAAACCCTAACCCTAATCCTAACCCAACTCCTCCCCTACCCCTAAATGCACTCAAACCCTAACCCTAACCCCAACCCTAACACTAAAAATGCGCTTGATTTTAAGCGTAATCCTAACCCTAACCCTAACCCTAACACTAACCCTCGATTCTACGAAAGCTAACCCTATACCTAACTCTAACCCTAACACTATACTTAAATGCACTCGATTCTAACCTTCACGGTAAACATACCCCTAACCCTAACCCTAATCCTAACCCTAAATGCACTGTATTCTTACCTTAACTCTCATCCTAATGTGCTTGATTCTAACACTAACTCTAAATCGTCAATCTCAACACTAACCCTAACCCTAAATGCACTCGATTCTAACCCTAAAGGCAATCCTGACCCTAATGCTAACCCTAACCCACGATTCTACGAAAGCTAACCCTATACATAAATCTACCCCTAACACTATCCTTAAATGTACTCGATTCTAACCTTCACCCTGAACATAACCCTAACCCTAACCCTAATCCTAACGCTAAATGCACTGGATTCTAACGATAACTCTAACCCTAAGGTGCTCGATTATAACCCTAACACTAAATCGTCAATCTCAACACTAAGCCTAACTCTAAATGTACTCGACTCTAATCCAAAAGGCAATCCTGACCCTAAGCCTAACCCTAAACCTCGATTCTACCAACACAAACCCTAACCCTAATCCTAACCCTACTCCTATCCCTACCTCTATATGCACTCTAACCCTAACCCTAACCCATCACCTAACACTAAAAATGCGCTTGATTCTAACCATAACCCTAACCCTAACCCTAACCCTAACCCTCAATTCTACGAAACCTAACCCTAAACTTAACTCTAACCCTAAAACTATCCTTAAATGCTCTCGGTTCTAATCCTGACCCTAATAACCCTAACCCCAACCCTAAGCCTAAATGCAGTGGATTCTAACCATAACTCTAACCCTAATGTGCTCGATTCTAAGCCTAACACTAAATCGTCAATCTCAACACTACCTGTAACCCTAAATGCACTCGATTCTAACCCAAAAGGCAATCTTGACCCTAAGCCTAAGCCTGAACCTCAATTCTACCAACAGAAACCCTAACCCTAATCCTAACCCTACTCCTACTCCTACACCTGAATGCCCTCTAACCCTAACCTTAACACTAAAAAGGCCCTTGCTTCTAACCCTAACCCTAAACCCACCCTAACCCTAACCCTAACCCTAACCCTAATCCTAACCCAAACCCTAATCCTCGATTCTACGAAAGCTAACCCTATACCTAACTCTAACCCTAACACTACCCTTAAATGCACTCGATTCTAACCCTCACCCTAAACGTAAGCCTAACAGTAACCCTAATCCTAACCCTAAATGCACTGGATTCTAACCTTAACTCTAATCCTAATGTGCTTGATTCTAACACTAACTCTAAATCGTCAATGTCAACACTAACCCTAACACTAAATGCACTCGATTCTAACCCAAAAGGCAATCCTGACCCTAACGCTAACCCTAACCCTCAATTCTACGAAAACTAACCCTAAACTTAACTCTAACCCTAACACTATCTTTAAATGCTCTCGATTCTAATCCTGACCCTAATAACCCTAACCCTAACCCTAAGCCTAAATGCAGTTGATTCTAACCATAACTCTAACCCTAATGTGCTCGATTCTAACCCAAACCCTAAATCGTCAATGTCAACACTACCTGTAACACTAAATGCACTCGATTCTAACCCAAAAGGCAATCCTGACCCTAAGCCTAAGCCTGAACCTCAATTCTACCAACAAAAACCCTAACCCTAATCCTAACCCTACACCTGAATTCCCTCTAACCCTAACCCTAACCCTAACCTTAACACTAAAAATGCCCTTGCTTCTAACCCTAACCATAAACCCAACCCTAACCCAAACACTAACCCTCATCCTAACCCTAACCCTAACCGTCGATTCTAAGAAAGGTAACCCTAACCTCACTCTAACCCTAACACTATCCTTAAATGCACTCCATTCTAATCCTCACCCTAAACATAACCGTAACCCTAAGCGTAAGCCTAACCCTAAATGCACTGGATTCTAACCATAACTGTAACTGTAATGTTCTTGATTCTAACTCTAACACTAATTCGTCAATCTCGACAGTAACCTTAAGCCTAAATGCACTCTATTCTAACCCAAAAGGCAATCCTGACCCGGAGCCTAACCCTAAACCTCGATTCTACCAACACTAACCCTAACCTTAACTCTAACCATGCCCCAACCCCTACCGCTGAATGCACTCTAAAAATACCCCTAACCCTAACACTAACCGTAACCCTAACGTATTCTAACCATAACTCTATCCCTAAATATGCTTGATTCTAACGCTAAAACTAAATCATCAATTTCAACACTAACCCTAAGCCTAAATGCTCTGAATTATGACCCAAAATGCTCTCCTGACCCTAAGCCTAACCCTAAACCTCGATTCTACCAACACAAACCTTAACCCTAGTCCTAACCCTACTCCTACTCCTACCCCTAAATGCACTCTAAGCCATACCCTGACGAAAACCGGAAAACTAAAAATGCGCCTGATTCTAACCCTAACCCTCACCCTAAGCCTGACCTTAACCCTAATCCTCGATTCCAAGAAACTAACCCTAAACTTAACTCTAACCCTAGCACTATCCTTAAATGCTCTCGATTCTAACCCTGACCCTAAACCTAACCCTAACCCTACCCCTACCCCTAACCCTAAATGCACTGAATTCTAAGCATAACTCTAACCCTAAATGTGCTCGATTCAAACCATAACACTAAATCGTCAATTTGAACACTAACCCAAAGCCTAAATACACTCGATTCTGATCCAAAATGCAATCCTGACCCTAAGCCTAAACCGAAACCTCGATTCTAGCATCACTAACCCTAACCCAAATCCTAATCCTACCGCTACCCCTACCTCTAAATGCACTCTAACCCTAACACTAACCCTAACCCTGACACTAAAAATGCCCGTGATTCTAACCGCTACCCTACCCCTACCCCTAACCTAACCCTAACGAATTCTAACCATAACTCTAACCCTAAATGTGCTCGATTCTAACCCTAACACTAAACCGTCAATCTCATCACTAACTCTAACCCGGAATTCACTCAATTCTAACCCAAAAGGCCATCCTGACCCTAAGCCTAACCCTAAACCTGGATTCTACCACCACAAACCGTAACCTTAATCCTAACCCTACTCCTTCCCCTACCCCTAAATGCACTCTAATCGTAAGCCCGACCCAACTGTAATACTAAAAATGCGCCTGATTCTAAACCGACCCCGAACCACAACCCTAACCCTAACCCTCCATTCTACGAAAGCTAACCCTAAACCTAACTCTAACCCTAACACTATCCTTAACAGCACTCGATTCTAACCTCACCCTAAACATAACCGTAACCATAATCCTAAACCTAACCCTAAATACACTGGATTCTAACCAAAACCCTAACTGTAATGTTCTTGATTCTAACCCTAACACTAATTCGTCAATATCAACAGTAACTTTCAGCCTAAATGCATTAGATTCCAACCCAAAAGGCAATCCTGACCGTGAGCCTAACCCTAAATCTCGATTCTACCAACACTAACCCTAACCTTAATTCTAACCATGCCCCAACCCTTACCGCTAAATGCGCTGTAACCATACCCCTAACCCTAACACTAACTGTAACCCTAACGAAATCTAACCATAACTCTAACCCTCAATATGCTTGATTCTAACGCTAAAACTAAATCATCAATTTCAACACTAACCCTAAGCCTAAATGCTCTGAATTATGACCCCAAATGCTCTCCTGACCCTAAGCCTAACCCAAAACCTCGATTCTACCAACACAAACCCTAACCCTAATCCTAACCCAACTCCTCCCCTACCCCTAAATGCACTCAAACCCTAACCCTAACCCCAACCCTAACACTAAAAATGCGCTTGATTCTAAGCCTAATCCTAACCCTAACCCTAACCCTAACCCTAACACTAACCCTCGATTCTACGAAAGCTAACCCTATACCTAACTCTAACCCTAACACTATACTTAAATGCACTCGATTCTAACCTTCACGGTAAACATACCCCTAACCCTAACCCTAATCCTAACCCTAAATGCACTGTATTCTTACCTTAACTCTCATCCTAATGTGCTTGATTCTAACACTAACTCTAAATCGTCAATCTCAACACTAACCCTAACCCTAAATGCACTCGATTCTAACCCTAAAGGCAATCCTGACCCTAATGCTAACCCTAACCCACGATTCTACGAAAGCTAACCCTATACATAAATCTACCCCTAACACTATCCTTAAATGTACTCGATTCTAACCTTCACCCTGAACATAACCCTAACCCTAACCCTAATCCTAACGCTAAATGCACTGGATTCTAACGATAACTCTAACCCTAAGGTGCTCGATTATAACCCTAACACTAAATCGTCAATCTCAACACTAAGCCTAACTCTAAATGTACTCGACTCTAATCCAAAAGGCAATCCTGACCCTAAGCCTAACCCTAAACCTCGATTCTACCAACACAAACCCTAACCCTAATCCTAACCCTACTCCTATCCCTACCTCTATATGCACTCTAACCCTAACCCTAACCCATCCCCTAACACTAAAAATGCGCTTGATTCTAACCATAACCCTAACCCTAACCCTAACCCTAACCCTCAATTCTACGAAACCTAACCCTAAACTTAACTCTAACCCTAAAACTATCCTTAAATGCTCTCGGTTCTAATCCTGACCCTAATAACCCTAACCCCAACCCTAAGCCTAAATGCAGTGGATTCTAACCATAACTCTAACCCTAATGTGCTCGATTCTAAGCCTAACACTAAATCGTCAATCTCAACACTACCTGTAACCCTAAATGAACTCGATTCTAACCCAAAAGGCAATCCTGACCCTAAGCCTAAGCCTGAACCTCAATTCTACCAACAAAAACCCTAACCCTAATCCTAACCCTACTCCTACTCCTACACCTGAATGCCCCCTAACCCTAACCTGAACACTAAAAAGGCCCTTGCTTCTAACCCTAACCCTAAACCCACCCTAACCCTAACCCTAACCCTAACCCTAATCCTAACCCAAACCCTAATCCTCGATTCTACGAAAGCTAACCCTATACCTAACTCTAACCCTAACACTTCCCTTAAATGCACTCGATTCTAACCCTCACCCTAAACGTAAGCCTAACAGTAACCCTAATCCTAACCCTAAATGCACTGGATTCTAACCTTAACTCTAATCCTAATGTGCTTGATTCTAACACTAACTCTAAATCGTCAATGTCAACACTAACCCTAACACTAAATGCACTCGATTCTAACCCAAAAGGCAATCCTGACCCTAACGCTAACCCTAACCCTCAATTCTACGAAAACTAACCCTAAACTTAACTCTAACCCTAACACTATCTTTAAATGCTCTCGATTCTAATCCTGACCCTAATAACCCTAACCCTAACCCTAAGCCTAAATGCAGTTGATTCTAACCATAACTCTAACCCTAATGTGCTCGATTCTAACCCAAACCCTAAATCGTCAATGTCAACACTACCTGTAACACTAAATGCACTCGATTCTAACCCAAAAGGCAATCCTGACCCTAAGCCTAAGCCTGAACCTCAATTCTACCAACAAAAACCCTAACCCTAATCCTAACCCTACTCCTACTCCTACACCTGAATGCCCTCTAACCCTAACCCTAACCCTAACCTTAACACTAAAAATGTCCTTGCTTCTAACCCTAACCATAAACCCACCCCTAACCCAAACACTAACCCTAATCCTAACCCTAACCCTAACCGTCGATTCTAAGAAAGCTAACCCTAACCTCACTCTAACCCTAACACTATCCTTAAATGCACTCCATTCTAATCCTCACCCTAAACATAACCGTAACCCTAAGCGTAAGCCTAACCCTAAATGCACTGGATTCTAACCATAACTGTAACTGTAATGTTCTTGATTCTAACTCTAACACTAATTCGTCAATCTCGACAGTAACCTTAAGCCTAAATGCACTCTATTCTAACCCAAAAGGCAATCCTGACCCGGAGCCTAACCCTAAACCTCGATTCTACCAACACTAACCCTAACCTTAATTCTAACCATGCCCCAACCCCTACCGCTAAATGCACTCTAAAAATACCCCTAACCCTAACACTAACCGTAACCCTAACGTATTCTAACCATAACTCTATCCCTAAATATGCTTGATTCTAACGCTAAAACTAAATCATCAATTTCAACACTAACCCTAAGCCTAAATGCTCTGAATTATGACCCAAAATGCTCTCCTGACCCTAAGCCTAACCCTAAACCTCGATTCTACCAACACAAACCTTAACCCTAGTCCTAACCCTACTCCTACTCCTACCCCTAAATGCACTCTAAGCCATACCCTGAGGAAAACCGGAAAACTAAAAATGCGCCTGATTCTAACCCTAACCCTCACCCTAAGCCTGACCTTAACCCTAATCCTCGATTCCAAGAAACTAACCCTAAACCTAACTCTAACCCTAGCACTATCCTTAAATGCTCTCGATTCTAACCCTGACCCTAACCTAACCCTAACCCTACCCCTACCCCTAACCCTAAATGCACTGAATTCGAAGCATAACTCTAACCCTAAATGTGCTCGATTCAAACCATAACACTAAATCGTCAATTTGAACACTAACCCAAAGCCTAAATACACTCGATTCTGATCCAAAATGCAATCCTGACCCTAAGCCTAAACCGAAACCTCGATTCTACCATCACTAACCCTATCCCAAATCCTAATCCTACCGCTACCCCTACCTCTAAATGCACTCTAACCCTAACACTAACCCTAACCCTGACACTAAAAATGCGCGTGATTCTAACCCCTACCCTACCCCTACCCCTAACCCTAACCCTAACGAATTCTAACCATAACTCTAACCCTAAATGTGCTCGATTCTAACCCTAACACTAAACCGTCAATCTCATCACTAACTCTAACCCGGAATTCACTCAATTCTAACCCAAAAGGCCATCCTGACCCTAAGCCTAACCCTAAACCTGGATTCTACCACCACAAACCGTAACCTTAATCCTAACCCTACTCCTTCCCCTACCCCTAAATGCACTCTAATCGTAAGCCCGACCCAACCGTAATACTAAAAATGCGCCTGATTCTAAACCGACCCCGAACCACAACCCTAACCCTAACCCTCCATTCTACGAAAGCTAACCCTAAAGCTAACTCTAACCCTAACACTATCCTTAACAGCACTCGATTCTAACCTCACCCTAAACATAACCGTAACCATAATCCTAAACCTAACCCTAAATACACTGGATTCTAACGAAAACCCTAACTGTAATGTTCTTGATTCTAACCCTAACACTAATTCGTCAATATCAACAGTAACTTTCAGCCTAAATGCACTAGATTCCAACCCAAAAGGCAATCCTGACCGTGAGCCTAACCCTAAATCTCGATTCTACCAACACTAACCCTAACCTTAATTCTAACCATGCCCCAACCCTTACCGCTAAATGCGCTGTAACCATACCCCTAACCCTAACACTAACTGTAACCCTAACGAATTCTAACCATAACTCTAACCCTCAATATGCTTGATTCTAACGCTAAAACTAAATCATCAATTTCAACACTAACCCTAAGCCTAAATGCTCTGAATTATGACCCCAAATGCTCTCCTGACCCTAAGCCTAACCCAAAACCTCGATTCTACCAACACAAACCCTAACCCTAATCCTAACCCAACTCCTCCCCTACTCCTAAATGCACTCAAACCCTAACCCTAACCCCAACCCTAACACTAAAAATGCGCTTGATTCTAAGCGTAATCCTAACCCTAAACCTAACCCTAACCCTAACACTAACCCTCGATTCTACGAAAGTTAACCCTATACCTAACTCTAACCCTAACACTATACTTAAATGCACTCGATTCTAACCTTCACGGTAAACATACCCCTAACCCTAACCCTAATCCTAACCCTAAATGCACTGTATTCTTACCTTAACTCTCATCCTAATGTGCTTGATTCTAACACTAACTCTAAATCGTCAATCTTAACACTAACCCTAACCCTAAATGCATTCGATTCTGACCCCAAAGGCAATCCTGACCGTAACGCTAACCCTAACCCACGATTCTACGAAAGCTAACCCTATACATAAATCTACCCCTAACACTATCCTTAAATGTACTCGATTCTAACCTTCCCCCTGAACATAACCCTAACCCTAACCCTAATCCTAACGCTAAATGCACTGGATTCTAACGATAACTCTAACCCTAAGGTGCTCGATTATAACCCTAACACTAAATCGTCAATCTCAACACTAAGCCTAACTCTAAATGTACTCGACTCTAATCCAAAAGGCAGTCCTGACCCTAAGCCTAACCCTAAACCTCGATTCTACCAACACAAACCCTAACCCTAATCCTAACCCTACTCCTATCCCTACCTCTATTTGCACTCTAACCCTAACCCTAACCCATCCCCTAACAATAAAAATGCGCTTGATTCTAACCCTAACCCTAACCCTAACACTAACCCTCAATTTTACGAAAACTAACCCTAAACTTAACTCTAACCCTAAAACTATCCTTAAATGCTCTCGGTTCTAATCATGACCCTAATAACCCTAACCCCAACCCTAAGCCTAAATGCAGTGGATTCTAACCATAACTCTAACCCTAATGTGCTCGATTCTAAGCCTAACACTAAATCGTCAATCTCAACACTAACTGTAACCCTAAATGCACTCGATTCTAACCCAAAAGGCAATCCTGACCCTAAGCCTAAGCCTGAACCTCAATTCCACCAACAAAAACCCTAACCCTAATCCTAACCCTACTCCTACTCCTACACCTGAATGCCCTCTAACCCTAACCTTAACACTAAAAATGCCCTTGCTTCTAACCTTAACCCTAAACTCAACTCTAACCCTAACCCTAACCCTAATCCTAACCCAAACCCTAATCCTCGATTCTACGAAAGCTAACCCTATACCTAACTCTAACCCTAACACTACCCTTAAATGCACTCGATTCTAACCCTCACCCTAAACATAAGCCAAAACTAACCCTAATCCTAACCCTAAATGCACTGGATTCTAACCTTAACTCTCATCCTAATGTGCTTGATTCTAACACTAACTCTAAATCGTCAATGTCAACACTAACCCTAACACTAAATGCACTCGATTCTAACTGAAAAGGCAATCCTGACCCTAACGCTAACCCTAACCCTCAATTCTACGAAAACTAACCCTAAACTTAACTCTAACCCTAACACTATCTTTAAATGCTCTCGATTCTAATCCTGACCCTAATAACCCTAACCCTAACCCTAAGCCTAAATGCAGTGGATTCTAACCATAACTCTAACCCTAATGTGCTCGATTCTAAGCCTAACCCTAAATCGTCAATCTCAACACTACCTGTAACCCTAAATGCACTCGATTCTAACCCAAAAGGCAATCCTGACCCTAAGCCTAAGCCTGAACCTCAATTCTACCAACAAAAACCCTAACCCTAATCCTAACCCTACTCCTACTCCTACACCTGAATGCCCTCTAACCCTAACCCTAACCCTAACCTTAACACTAAAAATGCCCTTGCTTCTAACCCTAACCATAAACCCAACCCTAACCCAAACACGAACCCTCATCCTAACCCTAACCCTACCCGTCGATTCTAAGAAAGCTAACCCTAACCTCACTCTAACCCTAACACTATCCTTAAATGCACTCCATTCTAATCCTCACCCTAAACATAACCGTAACCCTAAGCGTAAGCCTAACCCTAAATGCACTGGATTCTAACCATAACTGTAACTGTAATGTTCTTGATTCTAACTCTAACACTAATTCGTCAATCTCGACAGTAACCTTAAGCCTAAATGCACTCTATTCTAACCCAAAAGGCAATCCTGACCCGGAGCCTAACCCTAAACCTCGATTCTACCAACACTAACCCTAACCTTAACTCTAACCATGCCCCAACCCCTACCGCTGAATGCACTCTAAAAATACCCCTAACCCTAACACTAACCGTAACCCTAACGTATTCTAACCATAACTCTATCCCTACATATGCTTGATTCTAACGCTAAAACTAAATCATCAATTTCAACACTAACCCTAAGCCTAAATGCTCTGAATTATGACCCAAAATGCTCTCCTGACCCTAAGCCTAACCCTAAACCTCGATTCTACCAACACAAACCTTAACCCTAGTCCTAACCCTACTCCTACTCCTACCCCTAAATGCACTCTAAGCCATACCCTGAGGAAAACCGGAAAACTAAAAATGCGCCTGATTCTAACCCTAACCCTCACCCTAAGCCTGACCTTAACCCTAATCCTCGATTCCAAGAAACTAACCCTAAACCTAACTCTAACCCTAGCACTATCCTTAAATGCTCTCGATTCTAACCCTGACCCTAAACCTAACCCTAACCCTACCCCTACCCCTAACCCTAAATGCACTGAATTCTAAGCATAACTCTAACCCTAAATGTGCTCGATTCAAACCATAACACTAAATCGTCAATTTGAACACTAACCCAAAGCCTAAATACACTCGATTCTGATCCAAAATGCAATCCTGACCCTAAGCCTAAACCGAAACCTCGATTCTAGCATCACTAACCCTAACCCAAATCCTAATCCTACCGCTACCCCTACCTCTAAATGCACTCTAACCCTAACACTAACCCTAACCCTGACACTAAAAATGCGCGTGATTCTAACCCCTACCCTACCCCTACCCCTAACCCTAACTCTAACGAATTCTAACCATAACTCTAACCCTAAATGTGCTCGATTCTAACCCTAACACTAAACCGTCAATCTCATCACTAACTCTAACCCGGAATTCACTCAATTCTAACCCAAAAGGCCATCCTGACCCTAAGCCTAACCCTAAACCTGGATTCTACCACCACAAACCGTAACCTTAATCCTAACCCTACTCCTTCCCCTACCCCTAAATGCACTCTAATCGTAAGCCCGACCCAACCGTAATACTAAAAATGCGCCTGATTCTAAACCGACCCCGAACCACAACCCTAACCCTAACCCTCCATTCTATGAAAGCTAACCCTAAAGCTAACTCTAACCCTAACACTATCCTTAACAGCACTCGATTCTAACCTCACCCTAAACATAACCGTAACCATAATCCTAAACCTAACCCTAAATACACTGGATTCTAACCAAAACCCTAACTGTAATGTTCTTGATTCTAACCCTAACACTAATTCGTCAATATCAACAGTAACTTTCAGCCTAAATGCACTAGATTCCAACCCAAAAGGCAATCCTGACCGTGAGCCTAACCCTAAATCTCGATTCTACCAACACTAACCCTAACCTTAATTCTAACCATGCCCCAACCCTTACCGCTAAGTGCACTGTAACCATACCCCTAACCCTAACACTAACTGTAACCCTAACGAATTCTAACGATAACTCTAACCCTCAATATGCTTGATTCTAACGCTAAAACTAAATCATCAATTTCAACACTAACCCTAAGCCTAAATGCTCTGAATTATGACCCCAAATGCTCTCCTGACCCTAAGCCTAACCCAAAACCTCGATTCTACCAACACAAACCCTAACCCTAATCCTAACCCAACTCCTCCCCTACCCCTAAATGCACTCAAACCCTAACCCTAACCCCAACCCTAACACTAAAAATGCGCTTGATTCTAAGCCTAATCCTAACCCTAACCCTAACCCTAACCCTAACACTAACACTAACCCTCGATTCTACGAAAGCTAACCCTATACCTAACTCTAACCCTAACACTATACTTAAATGCACTCGATTCTAACCTTCACGGTAAACATACCCCTAACCCTAACCCTAATCCTAACCCTAAATGCACTGTATTCTTACCTTAACTCTCATCCTAATGTGCTTGATTCTAACACTAACTCTAAATCGTCAATCTCAACACTAACCCTAACCCTAAATGCACTCGATTCTAGCCCAAAAGGCAATCCTGACCCTAACGCTAACCCTAACCCACGATTCTACGAAAGCTAACCCTATACATAAATCTACCCCTAACACTATCCTTAAATGTACTCGATTCTAACCTTCACCCTGAACATAACCCTAACCCTAACCCTAATCCTAACGCTAAATGCACTGGATTCGAACGATAACTCTAACCCTAAGGTGCTCGATTATAACCCTAACACTAAATCGTCAATCTCAACACTAAGCCTAACTCTAAATGTACTCGACTCTAATCCAAAAGGCAATCCTGACCCTAAGCCTAACCCTAAACCTCGATTCTACCAACACAAACCCTAACCCTAATCCTAACCCTACTCCTATCCCTACCTCTATATGCACTCTAACCCTAACCCTAACCCATCCCCTAACACTAAAAATGCGCTTGATTCTAACCCCAACCCTAACCCTAACCCTCAATTCTACGAAACCTAACCCTAAACTTAACTCTAACCCTAAAACTATCCTTAAATGCTCTCGATTCTAATCCTGACCCTAATAACCCTAACCCCAACCCTAAGCCTAAATGCAGTGGATTCTAACCATAACTCTAACCCTAATGTGCTCGATTCTAAGCCTAACACTAAATCGTCAATCTCAACACTACCTGTAACCCTAAATGCACTCGATTCTAACCCAAAAGGCAATCCTGACCCTAACGCTAACCCTAACCCTCAATTCTACGAAAACTAACCCTAAACTTAACTCTAACCCTAACACTATCTTTAAATGCTCTCGATTCTAATCCTGACCCTAATAACCCTAACCCTAACCCTAAGCCTAAATGCAGTTGATTCTAACCATAACTCTAACCCTAATGTGCTCGATTCTAACCCAAACCCTAAATCGTCAATGTCAACACTACCTGTAACCCTAAATGCACTCGATTCTAACCCAAAAGGCAATCCTGACCCTAAGCCTAAGCCTGAACCTCAATTCCACCAACAAAAACCCTAACCCTAATCCTAACCCTACTCCTACTCCTACACCTGAATGCCCTCTAACCCTAACCATAACACTAAAAAGGCCCTTGCTTCTAACCTTAACCCTAAACTCAACTCTAACCCTAACCCTAACCCTAATCCTAACCCAAACCCTAATCCTCGATTCTACGAAAGCTAACCCTATACCTAACTCTAACCCTAACACTACCCTTAAATGCACTCGATTCTAACCCTCACCCTAAACGTAAGCCTAACAGTAACCCTAATCCTAACCCTAAATGCACTGGATTCTAACCTTAACTCTAATCCTAATGTGCTTGATTCTAACACTAACTCTAAATCGTCAATGTCAACACTAACCCTAACACTAAATGCACTCGATTCTAACTGAAAAGGCAATCCTGACCCTAACGCTAACCCTAACCCTCAATTCTACGAAAACTAACCCTAAACTTAACTCTAACCCTAACACTATCTTTAAATGCTCTCGATTCTAATCCTGACCCTAATAACCCTAACCCTAACCCTAAGCCTAAATGCAGTTGATTCTAACCATAACTCTAACCCTAATGTGCTCGATTCTAACCCAAACCCTAAATCGTCAATGTCAACACTACATGTAACACTAAATGCACTCGATTCTAACCCAAAAGGCAATCCTGACCCTAAGCCTAAGCCTGAACCTCAATTCTACCAACAAAAACCCTAACCCTAATCCTAACCCTACTCCTACTCCTACACCTGAATGCCCTCTAACCCTAACCCTAACCCTAACCTTAACACTAAAAATGTCCTTGCTTCTAACCCTAACCAAAAACCCACCCCTAACCCAAACACTAACCCTAATCCTAACCCTAACCCTAACCGTCGATTCTAAGAAAGCTAACCCTAACCTCACTCTAACCCTAACACTATCCTTAAATGCACTCCATTCTAATCCTCACCCTAAACATAACCGTAACCCTAAGCGTAAGCCTAACCCTAAATGCACTGGATTCTAACCATAACTGTAACTGTAATGTTCTTGATTCTAACTCTAACACTAATTCGTCAATCTCGACAGTAACCTTAAGCCTAAATGCACTCTATTCTAACCCAAAAGGCAATCCTGACCCGGAGCCTAACCCTAAACCTCGATTCTACCAACACTAACCCTAACCTTAACTCTAACCATGCCCCAACCCCTACCACTGAATGCACTCTAAAAATACCCCTAACCCTAACACTAACCGTAACCCTAACGTATTCTAACCATAACTCTATCCCTACATATGCTTGATTCTAACGCTAAAACTAAATCATCAATTTCAACACTAACCCTAAGCCTAAATGCTCTGAATTATGACCCAAAATGCTCTCCTGACCCTAAGCCTAACCCTAAACCTCGATTCTACCAACACAAACCTTAACCCTAGTCCTAACCCTACTCCTACTCCTACCCCTAAATGCACTCTAAGCCATACCCTGACGAAAACCGGAAAACTAAAAATGCGCCTGATTCTAACCCTAACCCTCACCCTAAGCCTGACCTTAACCCTAATCCTCGATTCCAAGAAACTAACCCTAAACCTAACTCTAACCCTAGCACTATCCTTAAATGCTCTCGATTCTAATCCTGACCCTAAACCTAACCCTAACCCTACCCCTACCCCTAACCCTAAATGCACTGAATTCTAAGCATAACTCTAACCCTAAATGTGCTCGATTCAAACCATAAGCCTAAATCGTCAATTTGAACACTAACCCAAAGCCTAAATACACTCGATTCTGATCCAAAATGCAATCCTGACCCTAAGCCTAAACCGAAACCTCGATTCTACCATCACTAACCCTAACCCAAATCCTAATCCTACCGCTACCCCTACCTCTAAATGCACTCTAACCCTAACACTAACCCTAACCCTGACACTAAAAATGCGCGTGATTCTAACCCCTACCCTACCCCTACCCCTAACCCTAACCCTAACGAATTCTAACCATAACTCTAACCCTAAATGTGCTCGATTCTAACCCTAACACTAAACCGTCAATCTCATCACTAACTCTAACCCGGAATTCACTCAATTCTAACCCAAAAGGCCATCCTGACCCTAAGCCTAACCCTAAACCTGGATTCTACCACCACAAACCGTAACCTTAATCCTAACCCTACTCCTTCCCCTACCCCTAAATGCACTCTAATCGTAAGCCCGACCCAACCGTAATACTAAAAATGCGCCTGATTCTAAACCGACCCCGAACCACAACCCTAACCCTAACCCTCCATTCTACGAAAGCTAACCCTAAACCTAACTCTAACCCTAACACTATCCTTAACAGCACTCGATTCTAACCTCACCCTAAACATAACCGTAACCATAATCCTAAACCTAACCCTAAATACACTGGATTCTAACCAAAACCCTAACTGTAATGTTCTTGATTCTAACCCTAACACTAATTCGTCAATATCAACAGTAACTTTCAGCCTAAATGCATTAGATTCCAACCCAAAAGGCAATCCTGACCGTGAGCCTAACCCTAAATCTCGATTCTACCAACACTAACCCTAACCTTAATTCTAACCATGCCCCAACCCTTACCGCTAAATGCGCTGTAACCATACCCCTAACCCTAACACTAACCGTAAGCCTAACGAATTCTAACCATAACTCGAACCCTAAATATGCTTGATTCTAACGCTAAAACTAAATCATCAATTTCAACACTAACCCTAAGCCTAAATGCTCTGAATTATGACCCAAAATGCTCTCCTGACCCTAAGCCTAACCCAAAACCTCGATTCTACCAACACAAACCCTAACCCTAATCCTAACCCAACTCCTCCCCTACCCCTAAATGCACTCAAACCCTAACCCTAACCCCAACCCTAACACTAAAAATGCGCTTGATTCTAAGCCTAATCCTAACCCTAACCCTAACCCTAACCCTAACACTAACACTAACCCTCGATTCTACGAAAGCTAACCCTATACCTAACTCTAACCCTAACACTATACTTAAATGCACTCGATTCTAACCTTCACGGTAAACATACCCCTAACCCTAACCCTAATCCTAACCGTAAATGCACTGTATTCTTACCTTAACTCTCATCCTAATGTGCTTGATTCTAATACTAACTCTAAATCGTCAATCTCAACACTAACCCTAACCCTAAATGCACTCGATTCTAGCCCAAAAGGCAATCCTGACCCTAACGCTAACCCTAACCCACGATTCTACGAAAGCTAACCCTATACATAAATCTACCCCTAACACTATCCTTAAATGTACTCGATTCTAACCTTCACCCTGAACATAACCCTAACCCTAACCCTAATCCTAACGCTAAATGCACTGGATTCGAACGATAACTCTAACCCTAAGGTGCTCGATTATAACCCTAACACTAAATCGTCAATCTCAACACTAAGCCTAACTCTAAATGTACTCGACTCTAATCCAAAAGGCAATCCTGACCCTAAGCCTAACCCTAAACCTCGATTCTACCAACACAAACCCTAACCCTAATCCTAACCCTACTCCTATCCCTACCTCTATATGCACTCTAACCCTAACCCTAACCCATCACCTAACACTAAAAATGCGCTTGATTCTAACCCCAACCCTAACCCTAACCCTCAATTCTACGAAACCTAACCCTAAACTTAACTCTAACCCTAAAACTATCCTTAAATGCTCTCGATTCTAATCCTGACCCTAATAACCCTAACCCCAACCCTAAGCCTAAATGCAGTGGCTTCTAACCATAACTCTAACCCTAATGTGCTCGATTCTAAGCCTAACACTAAATCGTCAATCTCAACACTAACTGTAACCCTAAATGCACTCGATTCTAACCCAAAAGGCAATCCTGACCCTAAGCCTAAGCCTGAACCTCAATTCTACCAACAAAAACCCTAACCCTAATCCTAACCCTACTCCTACTCCTACACCTGAATGCCCTCTAACCCTAACCTTAACACTAAAAAGGCCCTTGCTTCTAACCCTAACCCTAAACCCAACCCTAACCCTAACCCTAACCCTAATCCTAACCCTAACCCTAATCCTCGATTCTACGAAAGCTAACCCTATACCTAACTCTAACCCTAACACTACCCTTAAATGCACTCGATTCTAACCCTCACCCTAAACATAAGCCTAACACTAACCCTAATCCTAACCCTAAATGCACTGGATTCTAACCTTAACTCTCATCCTAATGTGCTTGATTCTAACACTAACTCTAAATCGTCAATGTCAACACTAACCCTAACACTAAATGCACTCGATTCTAACTGAAAAGGCAATCCTGACCCTAACGCTAACCCTAACCCTCAATTCCACGAAAACTAACCCTAAACTTAACTCTAACCCTAACACTATCTTTAAATGCTCTCGATTCTAATCCTGACCCTAATAACCCTAACCCTAACCCTAAGCCTAAATGCAGTTGATTCTAACCATAACTCTAACCCTAATGTGCTCGATTCTAAGCCTAACCCTAAATCGTCAATCTCAACACTACCTGTAACCCTAAATGCACTCGATTCTTGTAACGGGACGAGTTAGAGCAGACCCCTATCCATTTTCAGGACGCCACACTGAGAGCCTGCCTAGATAACCTTGGGGCTTGTCAGTAGGGGTGGAACTAGATGGATTCAGGAGGAAGGGTCTCGTCCTTGTTTGCAACGTGGCAGCTCTTTGTCCTGGCTCCGGATGTCCAGTGGAGAAGACACCCATATAAGGAAAGGTGATAGGTGATAGGTTCAATGTAAAAGGTGATAGGTGATAGGTTCTACGTAGGGCTTAGGAATGTACTTAGGAATGTACGTAGGTAAAACTATAAATGCATGTGATTTAGATGAATAAAACGGAGTCTTCACCATCTTTGTCTCCCGCCCCATTCATTACTCACGAGATCAAGGCCTCTTGCTGGACAAGAGCCTTGGGTCGGGGTTAGGGGTTCCTGTAAGTGGTCTAGGGGACCCCAACATTCTGGCGCCCATTTCGCGGGGCGGAAAAAGAAGAAGAAAGGAAAAAATCCACGGAACACAGCACAGGGCCAAAAGCGTAGTCCTTTAGCGGGGAAAAGACGTACCTGTGTGCCCTGGGGTGCCTCAGACTGACCAATCTGAGAAGAATTTGGTGCACTCAGCCTCAGGAAGAAAAAGGAAAAAGACGACACCAGTCTCGTGAGTAACCTGCTTCGGGAGCAGTGAAGTAAGACTAATCTTACTATGGGGCTAGTTGAATCAGTAGAGACGGCCGATAGAGAAACTTTTGTTAAGATAATTTACAGATCAGCTAAGACACAGGGGGTCGTCATTCAAAAAAAGGTGATTGGGGAGTTCTTAAACGAAGTAGAAAGAATTTGTCCCTGGACAAAGCAGAGACCTCCGGTCTCTATAAGCTCGTGGAAAGTAGTAGGGGAACAGTTAACTAGCTATGACTCCGAAAATCCTGGGGATCTGGAGCTAACAAGTTTCTTTATGTATAATATAGTAAAAGCGGCCCTTCAGGCTGCGGATGGCTGTTGTGATCGGCAACCCAGGCAATTCCCAGCCTCCACACAAACAACGCCTTCCGTTTCACCAGATTCCTCCCCTGAACCATCCCGTCCGAGTTCTCCCAGTCCACCTTCAATTTATCCTAATTTAGGACAGCTGCAGGAGCAGAGTCAGAGGGAGGAGGAGAGAGAAAGAATGCAGCAGGAGATAGATGAGCTAAAGAGTAGAATACGGGACTTAGAAATTGAAAAGAAAAAATCAGTTAAATTCAAAGAGGAAGTCAAAGTTCCCGCCAAACGGGAGGACCCTGAAACAAAGAAAAGGGTAAAAGTGAGTGGGAAACAAAGGGAATTGGCATGGTCTCCAGGGAGAGAGAGCGCAAGGGAGACACCTAGTGGACAGGTAGAGACATTGCAAAAGGAAAAAATTCTGGTTAAAGGAATAGAGATATCTGATGAACAAAGAGAGGTATTACAGAAAAAGAATTTTTTGAAGGAATATGAGGAAACTTCTAGTGAATATTTTTCTCCATTACAACAAGCGATAAGGAAATTACAAAAGGAAGGTAAAGACGAGGTTCTAGAGTATCTTGGCCTTCAAAATGTTTTCCCTGTATTAGAAACACCTAGAGATGATAATAATCCAGCACAAAGGACACACTGTATGGTATCTCCATATCTGTTAAAAGAGCTCAAAAGAGCCATAACAGACTATGGACTTAAATCACCATATGTGAAAGTCAGGATTAAAGAATTGGCCTCGCATATACTTACTCCCAATGATTGGAAGCTTGTTATGAGGGCCATCCTCACGCCAGGAGAGATGGTAGTATGGTTAGGGATGTTTTCTGAAGAATGTAGATTAATGGCAATACGCCATAATCCTGATAACCCTCAAAATGTTCAAAGATATTATGAGATGTTATTCGGTGGTGGACAGTATAGCACAGATAGGGCACAAATTCAGCACCCTGTGGAATTATATGAGCGGCTAGCACAATGTGTAGAGAGGGCTTATGACAAGTTGCCAGTTAAAGGAGAAAGTAAAACTTCATTAAGTGCTTTAAAGCAAAAACCCGATGAACCTTTTTCTGACTTTTGTGCAAGAGTTCAAGATGCTGTGACAAAGATCATGGGGGAAGTAGAAGGGACTGTAGTTGTAATCAAGGATATCTTGAGAAACAGTTGTAATACAGACTGCAAAAAGGCCATGATAGGATTGAAAAGGGATGCTGGGGTGGAAGAAATGTTACAAAGATGTGAGATAGTGGGTAGTGAGGTCTATGCTGCACAAGTTCGAGCCCAGGCATATCATGAAAATAGGCCGACTAAAAAACCAGACAAAAAATGCTTTCAATGTGGCAAGTTTGGGCATTTCAAAAAGGATTGCAAAGTAAGGCCGACGCAAAGTGGTGGAGCCAGACCCAAGATACCCTGCCCAAAATGTAGAAAACCGGGGCACTGGGGATCAGAATGTCGTAGTGGCCTGCCTCAGCAATATTTAAACACCCTAACGGGCCCCTCCCCAGCCCAGGAACAAAGGGGAGGAATGGGTTTTCTACCGCCCTCTGCCGACCAATGGCAGGACAATCCCAATGCCAGCACAATGGCATTACGCCAGAGATATCAGGAATTAGCAGGAATGCGTCCTTTCAAATAGAGGACCTACATAGCGCTGGATATTTTTCTATTAATCCAATGACTACAGTCATGGTTCCCATACAGGAAAAAATCAAGCTCAAACCAGATAGCATAGGAATACTGTTAGCACCCGCAGCTCATGAATATACAGGCATGATACCCATAACACATATGTTTCCACCTGATATGGAATTTCAATATATTCCAATGATGAATACTACTAATATGGAGAGTTTATTAGATGCAGAACAAAAAATAGCAGTGTTATTACTATTTCCAAAAATAGCAGATTCTCAAGTATTCTTGACACAGCAAATTACTCTGGAGAGGCCAC
Source organism: Notamacropus eugenii (assembly GCF_028372415.1). Classification (NCBI taxonomy): domain Eukaryota; kingdom Metazoa; phylum Chordata; class Mammalia; order Diprotodontia; family Macropodidae; genus Notamacropus; species Notamacropus eugenii. The sequence goes on along the minus strand of NW_027325353.1, from coordinate 83,842 downwards.
AACTTACAGTCATTATAGAAGGGAGGAGATGTACAGGCCTCATGGACACTGGGGCTGATCGTACAGTCTTTCCCTTAGAGCAGTGGAATTCCGCGTGGCCTTTAGGGCAAGCACAAAATTTATATGGCATAGGGGGTGTTCAGGCAGCGGTCGAAGCAAAACGGCCATTGAGATGGGAATTTGAAGGAAAAACAGGAAAGGTCTGGCCACATGTATTACCAGGACTCCCAATCATTTTATGGGGTCGAGATCTGTTGTCACAAATAGGCCTTACCATATCTACAATAGAAAATTTTTAGTGGGGCCCCCTGGAATGGCTGCACAACCCATACCTGTTCCACAATTACAATGGATCAATGATGAACCAATTTGGGTTGACCAGTGGGCCTTGACTAATGATAAAATAGCAGCCTTAAAGGAGATTGTCAAAGAACAACTTAGTTTAGGACATATAGAGGAATCTTTCAGTGCGTGGAATTCACCTGTGTTTGCTATTAAAAAGAGATCAGACAAATGGAGAATGTTGACAGACCTAAGAAAAGTTAATGCATCCATGCTTACTATGGGTTCGTTACAACCAGGACTTCCTTCACCAAATATGATACCAAAAGATTATAAAATATGGGTTATTGACATTAAAGATTGTTTTTACAGCATTCCCATTCATCCTCTGGATCGGCAGAGATTTGCTTTCTCCATACCTTCCATTAATTTGCAGGAACCCTATATGAGGTATCAATGGAAAGTACTGCCACAAGGTATGAAGAACAGTCCTACATTGTGCCAATGGTATGTGCATAAAGTACTTCAACCCATGAGAGAGAAATATAAGGAGGCCATAATAATACATTACATGGATGATATTTTGGCAGCACATAGAGATGGTGAACTGCTAGAAAAAATGTTACAGGAAGGGATACAAACTCTTAGCAAGCATGGGCTACAGGTAGCACCAGAAAAAATACAGAAGGCACTACCAATTGATTACTTAGGGTATAAGTTATCAGACAGAGAGATTCAAATTAAGTTTCCAAATTTTGATATACAAAAGGTCAAAACTCTGAATGATTTCCAAAAACTGATAGGAGAGATTCAGTGGTGCAGGCCAAGGCTTGGTATCTCTACCTCTGCATTAGCACCACTATATGAATTATTGAAAGGCTCTTCTGACCTTAATTCAAGTAGGGATTGGACCCCTGAAGCTCTTAAATGTATTAAGAATATTCAAAATACTCTCATACAACAAACCACTCAAAGATATGACAAGGGAGAGAAAATAAATTTAACTATACTTTTCACTCCAAACTTACCAACTGGGGTTTTACATCAGCAATTAGGAATCCTTGAGTGGATTCATTTACCACAGGTAAAGAACAGAACATGTTCTCCTTATACAAACCTAGTGGCTAAGGTTATTTGGAAAGGCATACAGAGAGCACGAGCTCTTAGTGGTATGGATCCTGTAAGAATTTTTACTTCCTATACCTCTCAACAATTGGAAAAATGTTTTATGGAAGATGCAGATTGGCAAATTATAATTGGACAGGATTATCAGTATGGCAATCCTGTGCCATTTGCTGATCAACTCACTGCATGGCCATGGTCTTGGTCAGACAAGCATTCTGAGTCGCCTGTAGTAGGGATCAATGTTTTTACAGATGCCACAAAACATCAACGAGCATCTTTATACATACCATCTGAAAAGAGGTTACAAGTGTTTGAGACATCATTTACCTCTACTCAACAAAATGAACTGTTTGCTGTGCTTCAAGCTCTTTTAATTGATGTCCCTATTAATATTATCACAGATAGTAAGTATGTATCAGGGTTAATACCCAATTTAGAGACTGCCTATATTCCTACACGTCAGGATTCTATCACACATCTTACCTTAGAAACACAAAAGGCTATTAGAGGTAGATTTAATAAATTCCATGTTTTACATATTCGATCACATTCTAATTTACCAGGACCCTTGACTGAAGGCAATGCGATTGCTGATGAAGCCTTGCAAGTTTTTCATGCGGAGTCATCTCCAATATTAGCTCATTCTAAATTTCATTTGTCTGCACGATCTCTTAGACATTTATTTGGCATAACAAAAAGGGAAGCAAGGCAAATTGTAAAGGCATGCACCCAATGTGCTCCGTTTCTCCCACCACCACCTATACACCCAAAAAATCCTATAGGTGACTGCCCAAATGATATTTGGCAGATGGATGTCACTCACTATTCGTCATTTGGACGTCCTCAATATATACATGTATGTGTAGATACTTTTTCAGGCTTTCTTATGGCAACTGCTCACTGCGGTGAAGCAGTCAAAGATGTGACAACTCACTTGCTAGCATGTTTTGCTAATCATGGAGTGCCAAAATGTTTAAAAACAGATAATGGCCCAGCCTATATGTCAGCTGCATTTAAAAAATTCTGCTATGAATTTTCCATCTATCATGTTACTGGCATTCCTTATAACCCTACAGGTCAAGCCATTGTTGAAAGGGCAAATCGTTCCCTCAAGGTTTACTTGCAAAAACAAAAAGGGGGAATTATACAAGGCCCTCAGGCATCTCTCAATTTAGCCTTATATACATTAAATTATTTAAAATTCGATGATAAGAATCTTTCAGCAGCCATGAAATATGCTATTGCTATAAAAACATCAAAAGGAACTTCACTTCTAGAAAAAACACAAATAGAGAATGAAGGAAAACAGGCCATGTGGCGTGATGCAGAAGGAATATGGCATGGTCCAGGAAAAATAATCATATGGGGAAAGGGTTATGCTTGTGTTTCCACAGGAAAAGAGAAAGAACAGTGGGTACCAGTACGCAGGCTTCGGCTGATAGAAGAGAGAGACAACGGGAAGAAAATCACAGGGCAAGAGACTGAGAGCAGCAAAGCGGAGAAAGAAGCTGGAAGAACAAATAAGAAGTCTTTGTCTTCAAAATGAGGAAGTTGATTCTGTTTCTATTAGTGACTCTTGGGGTCGGAGAAAGTCCAACTCCGACCCAGGAGACAAGTGGGGATGCACATCACTGGGCGTTCATCCCGAATCCTCCGTGGGTGAGGGCCATGAGATGGGGTGAGAAGATACCAACACTAGTATTACATGGCAGTTTATCACGCATGTTTGGGGGTACAGGTTTTGAATCTATAGGTAAATCAAATAGTTCACAGCCAAGGATGAACTTTACTGGATTGATCGCAGGATTACCGCTCTGTCTTCAAAAGAAGGTTGTTGGACGATGGACTGGTACTACATGGGTTTTTAATGATATAGCAGCCGATGCGACATGGTGTGCAAATAGAACTCTGGGACATGAGACTTTAGCTTATTGAGGGGACTCTAGACTTTTTCGCCTACGGACTTGGGTCATTGAGGGACAAGATATAGATAAAAAACGAGAAATAGGTTTGAGACATAGACCATATTGTACAAAAATGAATGGGGCACAAGACATGGGACAAAAATGAGAAGTGATTTCTAGATCTGGACCACAATGTAGCAAGAGAAATGATCCTTATGTCTCCATTTATCGTAATTATTGAGGTTTTGTATCATTTGAAGATTGTCAGTAACATCAATGTCAACAGACTGTGTTATTCTTAGAGCATTATAAGGAGAGTCTTACCTCATGTCACAACCTATCGCATTTTAGGCCAGATTGCTATGTCTCAGGATATCCTAGTCCTAGATATGTTACTAACAAGGGTTCTGATACAGCAGGGATTGAACGGGTGATTGCCGCTATTGGGGGGCAGACAGTACAAAGTTTTGTAGGACCATTTATTATTGTAAGACCAAACGGCAAAATAATTACAAACCATATTAGTCTTACGGCGCGAGTGTGTTTAGGATCATCTCATGCCTTTATGTGGGATCGTGCAAGTCAGTCTACACTCGTGCCACATATGAATATGACAGGGATATTCAATTTAACTTGTCCGAATTGTTCGGTACATGAATGCATGGGGCCACAATTTGATAAAGGAAGGCTTTACATCATTGCTAGGCCAAAGTATGCACTCACAGTAGTGAAAACGCAAGGATGGTATCGCACTCCGGCTGACAATATTATGTCAGTATTAGATCAAAAGATAACAAGTATGATGCGATTCAAAAGATGTATCTCATGTGTAGTGTTAGGTATAACCTTATTAGTTGAACTAATTGTTAGTTCTACTGCTCTCGCAATGTCTGTTTCTAACACACAGAATAGTGTCCAGGAAGCAAATGCTCTTCATGATCTCATGCGCAATGTCTCAGAAGGATTTCAACGTCAGGCTCAAATGGATAAGGAATTTTACAATGCTATTCGTGCTTTACAGAAAGCAGTACTGTTCTGGGGACATGAAGTTGCATATCTAGAATTACAATCAAAGTTGCAATGTGATTATAGGTACAATACTTTTTGTCTTACTCCAAAACAATATGATGCAACTGAAATGGCATGGGAAAAGATTCGGGCTCAATTACAAGGTGTAATCAGTGATAATATGACCTTAGAGCTCCAACAATTGATTCAATTGGCAGAAAATATCAATCAGGCTTCCCATGAAGACCTACTTCCACATAAAACTGCTCAAAATATCTTAGATTTTTTCCAACATGCTGATCCCTGGCACTCACTAAAAACTTGGCTAATTTCATTAGGATCAGGAGTACTAACATTGCTTATATTAGTTGCTATTATACCAATATTATTAAAATGGATATTGTTAACAATCCGTAATTCCCTCACTAAACATACCGTGTTGGCTATGAAAGAACAACTGTACCAAAACAAAAAGGGGGAGTTGTAACGGGACGAGTTAGAGCCGACCCCTATCCATTTTCAGGACGCCACACTGAGAGCCTGCCTAGATAACCTAGGGGCTTGTCAGTAGGGGTGGAACTAGATGGATTCAGGAGGAAGGGTCTCGTCCTTGTTTGCAACGTGGCAGCTCTTTGTCCTGGCTCCGGATGTCCAGTGGAGAAGACACCCATATAAGGAAAGGTGATAGGTGATAGGTTCAATGTAAAAGGTGATAGGTGATAGGTTCTACGTAGGGCTTAGGAATGTACTTAGGAATGTACGTAGGTAAAACTATAAATGCATTTGATTTAGATGAATAAAACGGAGTCTTCACCATCATTGTCTCCCGCCCCATTCATTACTCACGAGATCAAGGCCTCTTGCTGGACAAGAGCCCTGGGTCGGGGTTAGGGGTTCCTGTAAGGGGTCTAGGGGACCCCAACAGATTCTAACACAAAAGGCAATCCTGACCCTAAGCCTAAGCCTGAACCTCAATTCTACCAACAAAAACCCTAACCCTAATCCTAACCCTACTCCTACTCCTACACCTGAATGCCCTCTAACCCTAACCTTAACACTAAAAAGGCCCTTGCTTCTAACCCTAACCCTAAACCCAACCCTAACCCTAACCCTAACCCTAATCCTAACCCTAACCCTAATCCTCGATTCTACGAAAGCTAACCCTATACCTAACTCTCACCCTAACACTACCCTTAAATGCACTCGATTCTAACCCTCACCCTAAACATAAGCCTAACACTAACCCTAATCCTAACCCTAAATGCACTGGATTCTAACCTTAACTCTCATCCTAATGTGCTTGATTCTAACACTAACTCTAAATCGTCAATGTCAACACTAACCCTAACACTAAATGCACTCGATTCTAACTGAAAAGGCAATTCTGACCCTAACGCTAACCCTAACCCTCAATTCTACGAAAACTAACCCTAAACTTAACTCTAACCCTAACACTATCTTTAAATGCTCTCGATTCTAATCCTGACCCTAATAACCCTAACCCTAACCCTAAGCCTAAATGCAGTGGATTCTAACCATAACTCTAACCCTAATGTGCTCGATTCTAAGCCTAAACCTAAATCGTCAATCTCAACACTACCTGTAACCCTAAATGCACTCGATTCTAACCCAAAAGGCAATCCTGACCCTAAGCCTAAGCCTGAACCTCAATTCTACCAACAAAATCTCTAACCCTAATCCTAACCCTACTCCTACTCCTACACCTGAATGCCCTCTAACCCTAACCTTAACACTAAAAAGGCCCTTGCTTCTAACCCTAAACCTAAACCCAACCCTAACCCTAACCCTAACCCTAATCCTAACCCTAACCCTAATCCTCGATTCTACGAAAGCTAACCCTATACCTAACTCTAACCCTAACACTACCCTTAAATGCACTCGATTCTAACCCTCACCCTAAACATAAGCCTAACACTAACCCTAATCCTAACCCAAAATGCACTGGATTCTAACCTTAACTCTCATCCTAATGTGCTTGATTCTAACACTAACTCTAAATCGTCAATGTCAACACTAACCCTAACACTAAATGCACTCGATTCTAACTGAAAAGGCAATCCTGACCCTAACGCTAACCCTAACCCTCAATTCTACGAAAACTAACCCTAAACTTAACTCTAACCCTAACACTATCTTTAAATGCTCTCGATTCTAATCCTGACCCTAATAACCCTAACCCTAACCCTAAGTCTAAATGCAGTTGATTCTAACCATAACTCTAACCCTAATGTGCTCGATTCTAAGCCTAAACCTAAATCGTCAATCTCAACACTACCTGTAACCCTAAATGCACTCGATTCTAACCCAAAAGGCAATCCTGACCCTAAGCCTAAGCCTGAACCTCAATTCTACCAACAAAAACCCTAACCCTAATCCTAACCCTACTCCTACTCCTACACCTGAATGCCCTCTAACCCTAACCCTAACCCTAACCTTAACACTAAAAATGCCCTTGCTTCTAACCCTAACCATAAACCCAACCCTAACCCAAACACTAACCCTCATCCTAACCCTAACCCTAACCGTCGATTCTAAGAAAGCTAACCCTAACCTCACTCTAACCCTAACACTATCCTTAAATGCACTCCATTCTAATCCTCACCCTAAACATAACCGTAACCCTAAGCGTAAGCCTAACCCTAAATGCACTGGATTCTAACCATAACTGTAACTGTAATGTTCTTGATTCTAACTCTAACACTAATTCGTCAATCTCGACAGTAACCTTAAGCCTAAATGCACTCTATTCTAACCCAAAAGGCAATCCTGACCCGGAGCCTAACCCTAAACCTCGATTCTACCAACACTAACCCTAACCTTAACTCTAACCACGCCCCAACCCCTACCGCTAAATGCACTCTAAAAATATCCCTAACCCTAACACTAACCGTAACCCTAACGTATTCTAACCATAACTCTATCCCTAAATATGCTTGATTCTAACGCTAAAACTAAATCATCAATTTCAACACTAACCCTAAGCCTAAATGCTCTGAATTATGACCCAAAATGCTCTCCTGACCCTAAGCCTAACCCTAAACCTCGATTCTGCCAACACAAACCTTAACCCTAGTCCTAACCCTACTCCTACTCCTACCCCTAAATGCACTCTAAGCCATACCCTGACGAAAACCGGAAAACTAAAAATGCGCCTGATTCTAACCCTAACCCTGACCCTAAGCCTGACCTTAACCCTAATCCTCGATTCCAAGAATCTAACCCTAAACCTAACTCTAACCCTAGCACTATCCTTAAATGCTCTCGATTCTAACCCTGACCCTAAACCTAACCCTAACCCTACCCCTACCCCTAACCCTAAATGCACTGAATTCTAAGCATAACTCTAACCCTAAATGTGCTCGATTCAAACCATAACACTAAATCGTCAATTTGAACACTAACCCAAAGCCTAAATACACTCGATTCTGATCCAAAATGCAATCCTGACCCTAAGCCTAAACCGAAACCTCGATTCTAGCATCACTAACCCTAACCCAAATCCTAATCCTACCGCTACCCCTACCTCTAAATGCACTCTAACCCTAACACTAACCCTAACCCTGACACTAAAAATGCGCGTGATTCTAACCCCTACCCTACCCCTACCCCTAACCCTAACCCTAACGAATTCTAACCATAACTCTAACCCTAAATGTGCTCGATTCTAACCCTAACACTAAACCGTCAATCTCATCACTAACTCTAACCCGGAATTCACTCAATTCTAACCCAAAAGGCCATCCTGACCCTAAGCCTAACCCTAAACCTGGATTCTACCACCACAAACCGTAACCTTAATCCTAACCCTACTCCTTCCCCTACCCCTAAATGCACTCTAATCGTAAGCCCGACCCAACCGTAATACTAAAAATGCGCCTGATTCCAAACGACCCCGAACCACAACCCTAACCCTAACCCTCCATTCTACGAAAGCTAACCCTAAACCTAACTCTAACCTAACACTATCCTTAACAGCACTCGATTCTAACCTCACCCTAAACATAACCGTAACCATAATCCTAAACCTAACCCTAAATACACTGGATTCTAACCAAAACCCTAACTGTAATGTTCTTGATTCTAACCCTAACACTAATTCGTCAATATCAACAGTAACTTTCAGCCTAAATGCATTAGATTCCAACCCAAAAGGCAATCCTGACCGTGAGCCTAACCCTAAATCTCGATTCTACCAACACTAACCCTAACCTTAATTCTAACCATGCCCCAACCCTTACCGCTAAATGCGCTGTAACCATACCCCTAACCCTAACACTAACCGTAACCCTAACGAATTCTAACCATAACTCTAACCCTAAATATGCTTGATTCTAACGCTAAAACTAAATCATCAATTTCAACACTAACCCTAAGCCTAAATGCTCTGAATTATGACCCCAAATGCTCTCCTGACCCTAAGCCTAACCCAAAACCTCGATTCTACCAACACAAACCCTAACCCCGAATCCTAACCCCAACTCCTCCCCTACCCCTAAATGCACTCAAACCCTAACCCTAACCCCAACCCTAACACTAAAAATGCGCTTGATTCTAAGCCTAATCCTAACCCTAACCCTAACCCTAACCCTAACACTAACCCTCGATTCTACAAAAGCTAACCCTATACCTAACTCTAACCCTAACACTATACTTAAATGCACTCGATTCTAACCTTCACGGTATACATACCCCTAAGCCTAACCCTAATCCTAACCCTAAATGTACTGTATTCTTACCTTAACTCTCATCCTAATGTGCTTGATTTTAACACTAACTCAAAATCGTCAATCTCAACACTAACCCTAACCCTAAATGCACTCGATTCTAACCCTAAAGGCAATCCTGACCCTAATGCTAACCCTAACCGACGATTCTACGAAAGCTAACTCTATACATAAATCTACCACTAACACTATCCTTAAATGTACTCGATTCTAACCTTCACCCTGAACATAACCCTAACCCTAACCCTAATCCTAACGCTAAATGCACTGGATTCTAACGATAACTCTAACCCTAAGGTGCTCGATTATAACCCTAACACTAAATCGTCAATCTCAACACTAAACCTAACTCTAAATGTACTCGACTCTAATCCAAAAGGCAATCCTGACCCTAAGCCTAACCCTAAACCTCCATTCTACCAACACAAACCCTAACCCTAATGCTAACCTTACTCCTATCCCTACCTCTATATGCACTCTAACCCTAACCCTAACCCATCCCCTAACACTAAAAATGCGCTTGATTCTAACCCTAACCCTAACCCTAACCCTCAATTCTACGACAACTAACCCTAAACTTAACTCTAACCCTAAAACTATCCTTAAATGCTCTCGATTCTAATCCTGACCCTAATAACCCTAACCCCAACCCTAAGCCTAAATGCAGTGGATTCTAACCATAACTCTAACCCTAATGTGCTCGATTCTAAGCCTAACACTAAATCGTCAATCTCAACACTAACTGTAACCCTAAATGCACTCGATTCTAACCCAAAAGGCTATCCTGACCCTAAGCCTAAGCCTGAACCTCAATTCTACCAACAAAAAACCTAACCCTAATCCTAACCCTACTTCTACTCCTACACCTGAATGCCCTCTAACCCTAACCTTAACACTAAAAAGGCCCTTGCTTCTAACCCTAACCCTAAACCCAACCCTAACCCTAACCCTAACCCTAATCCTAACCCTAACCCTGATCCTCGATTCTATGAAAGCTAACCCTATACCTAACTCTAACCCTAACACTACCCTTAAATGCACTCGATTCTAACCCTCACCCTAAACATAAGCCTAAAACTAACCCTAATCCTAACCCTAAATGCACTGGATTCTATCCTTAACTCTCATCCTAATGTGCTTGATTCTAACACTAACTCTAAATCGTCAATGTCAACACTAACCCTAACACTAAATGCACTCGATTCTAACTGAAAAGGCAATCCTGACCCTAACGCTAACCCTAACCCTCAATTCTACGAAAACTAACCCTAAACTTAACTCTAACCCTATCACTATCTTTAAATGCTCTCGATTCTAATCCTGACCCTAATAACCCTAACCCTAACCCTAAGCCTAAATGCAGTTGATTCTAACCATAACTCTAACCCTAATGTGCTCGATTCTAAGCCTAAACCTAAATCGTCAATCTCAACACTACCTGTAACCCTAAATGCACTCGATTCTAACCCAAAAGGCAATCCTGACCCTAAGCCTAAGCCTAAACCTCAATTCTACCAACAAAAACCCTAATCCTAATCCTAACCCTAAACCTGAATGCCCTCTAACCCTAACCCTAACCCTAACCTTAACACTAAAAATGCCCTTGCTTCTAACCCTAACCATAAACCCAACCCTAACCCAAACACTAACCCTCATCCTAACCCTAACCCTAACCGTCGATTCTAAGAAAGCTAACCCTAACCTCACTCTAACCCTAACACTATCCTTAAATGCACTCCATTCTAATCCTCACACTAAACATAACCGTAACCCTAAGCGTAAGCCTAACCCTAAATGCACTGGATTCTAACCATAACTGTAACTGTAATGTTCTTGATTCTAACTCTAACACTAATTCGTCAATCTCGACAGTAACCTTAAGCCTAAATGCACTCTATTCTAACCCAAAAGGCAATCCTGACCCGGAGCCTAACCCTAAACCTCGATTCTACCAACACTAACCCTAACTTTAACTCTAACCATGCCCCAACCCCTACCGCTAAATGCACTCTAAAAATACCCCTAACCCTAACACTAACCGTAACCCTAACGTATTCTAACCATAACTCTATCCCTAAATATGCTTGATTCTAACGCTAAAACTAAATCATCAATTTCAACACTAACCCTAAGCCTAAATGCTCTGAATTATGACCCAAAATGCTCTCCTGACCCTAAGCCTAACCCTAAACCTCGATTCTGCCAACACAAACCTTAACCCTAGTCCTAACCCTACTCCTACTCCTACCCCTAAATGCACTCTAAGCCATACCCTGACGAAAACCGGAAAACTAAAAATGCGCCTGATTCTAACCCTAACCCTCACCCTAAGCCTGACCTTAACCCTAATCCTCGATTCCAAGAAACTAACCCTAAACCTAACTCTAACCCTAGCACTATCCTTAAATGCTCTCGATTCTAACCCTGACCCTAAACCTAACACTAACCCTACCCCTACCCCTAACCCTAAATGCACTGAATTCTAAGCATAACTCTAACCCTAAATGTGCTCGATTCAAACCATAACACTAAATCGTCAATTTGAACACTAACCCAAAGCCTAAATACACTCGATTCTGATCCAAAATGCAATCCTGACCCTAAGCCTAAACCGAAACCTCGATTCTAGCATCACTAACCCTAACCCAAATCCTAATCCTACCGCTACCCCTACCTCTAAATGCACTCTAACCCTAACACTAACCCTAACCCTGACACTAAAAATGCGCGTGATTCTAACCCCTACCCTACCCCTACCCCTAACCCTAACCCTAACGAATTCTAACCATAACTCTAACCCTAAATGTGCTCGATTCTAACCCTAACACTAAACCGTCAATCTCATCACTAACTCTAACCCGGAATTCACTCAATTCTAACCCAAAAGGCCATCCTGACCCTAAGCCTAACCCTAAACCTGGATTCTACCACCACAAACCGTAACCTTAATCCTAACCCTACTCCTTCCCCTACCCCTAAATGCACTCTAATCGTAAGCCCGACCCAACCGTAATACTAAAAATGCGCCTGATTCTAAACCGACCCCGAACCACAACCCTAACCCTAACCCTCCATTCTACGAAAGCTAACCCTAAACCTAACTCTAACCCTAACACTATCCTTAACAGCACTCGATTCTAACCTCACCCTAAACATAACCGTAACCATAATCCTAAACCTAACCCTAAATACACTGGATTCTAACCAAAACCCTAACTGTAATGTTCTTGATTCTAACCCTAACACTAATTCGTCAATATCAACAGTAACTTTCAGCCTAAATGCATTAGATTCCAACCCAAAAGGCAATCCTGACCGTGAGCCTAACCCTAAATCTCGATTCTACCAACACTAACCCTGACCTTAATTCTAACCATGCCCCAACCCTTACCGCTAAATGCGCTGTAACCATACCCCTAACCCTAACACTAACCGTAACCCTAACGAATTCTAACCATAACTCGAACCCTCAATATGCTTGATTCTAACGCTAAAACTAAATCATCAATTTCAACACTAACCCTAAGCCTAAATGCTCTGAATTATGACCCCAAATGCTCTCCTGACCCTAAGCCTAACCCAAAACCTCGATTCTACCAACACAAACCCTAACCCTAATCCTAACCCAACTCCTCCCCTACCCCTAAATGCACTCAAACCCTAACCCTAACCCCAACCCTAACACTAAAAATGCGCTTGATTCTAAGCCTAATCCTAACCCTAACCCTAACCCTAACCCTAACACTAACCCTCGATTCTACGAAAGCTAACCCTATACCTAACTCTAACCCTAACACTATACTTAAATGCACTCGATTCTAACCTTCACGGTAAACATACCCCTAACCCTAACCCTAATCCTAACCCTAAATGCACTGTATTCTTACCTTAACTCTCATCCTAATGTGCTTGATTCTAACACTAACTCTAAATCGTCAATCTCAACACTAACCCTAACCCTAAATGCACTCGATTCTAACCCTAAAGGCAATCCTGACCCTAATGCTAACCCTAACCCACGATTCTACGAAAGCTAACCCTATACATAAATTTACCCCTAACACTATCCTTAAATGTACTCGATTCTAACCTTCACCCTGAACATAACCCTAACCCTAACCCTAATCCTAACGCTAAATGCACTGGATTCTAACGATAACTCTAACCCTAAGGTGCTCGATTATAACCCTAACACTAAATCGTCAATCTCAACACTAAGCCTAACTCTAAATGTACTCGACTCTAATCCAAAAGGCAATCCTGACCCTAAGCCTAACCCTAAACCTCGATTCTACCAACACAAACCCTAACCCTAATCCTAACCCTACTCCTATCCCTACCTCTATATGCACTCTAACCCTAACCCTAACCCATCACCTAACACTAAAAATGCGCTTGATTCTAACCATAACCCTAACCCTAACCCTAACCCTAACCCTCAATTCTACGAAACCTAACCCTAAACTTAACTCTAACCCTAAAACTATCCTTAAATGCTCTCGGTTCTAATCCTGACCCTAATAACCCTAACCCCAACCCTAAGCCTAAATGCAGTGGATTCTAACCATAACTCTAACCCTAATGTGCTCGATTCTAAGCCTAACACTAAATCGTCAATCTCAACACTACCTGTAACCCTAAATGCACTCGATTCTAACCCAAAAGGCAATCTTGACCCTAAGCCTAAGCCTGAACCTCAATTCTACCAACAAAAACCCTAACCCTAATCCTAACCCTACTCCTACTCCTACACCTGAATGCCCTCTAACCCTAACCTTAACACTAAAAAGGCCCTTGCTTCTAACCCTAACCCTAAACCCACCCTAACCCTAACCCTAACCCTAACCCTAATCCTAACCCAAACCCTAATCCTCGATTTTACGAAAGCTAACCCTATACCTAACTCTAACCCTAACACTACCCTTAAATGCACTCGATTCTAACGCTCACCCTAAACGTAAGCCTAACAGTAACCCTAATCCTAACCCTAAATGCACTGGATTCTAACCTTAACTCTAATCCTAATGTGCTTGATTCTAACACTAACTCTAAATCGTCAATGTCAACACTAACCCTAACACTAAATGCACTCGATTCTAACTGAAAAGGCAATCCTGACCCTAACGCTAACCCTAACCCTCAATTCTACGAAAACTAACCCTAAACTTAACTCTAACCCTAACACTATCTTTAAATGCTCTCGATTCTAATCCTGATCCTAATAACCCTAACCCTAACCCTAAGCCTAAATGCAGTTGATTCTAACCATAACTCTAACCCTAATGTGCTCGATTCTAACCCAAACCCTAAATCGTCAATGTCAACACTACCTGTAACACTAAATGCACTCCATTCTAACCCAAAAGGCAATCCTGACCCTAAGCCTAAGCCTGAACCTCAATTCTACCAACAAAAACCCTAACCCTAATCCTAACCCTACTCCTACTCCTACACCTGAATGCCCTCTAACCCTAACAATAACCCTAACCTTAACACTAAAAATGTCCTTGCTTCTAACCCTAACCATAAACCCACCCCTAACCCAAACACTAACCCTCATCCTAACCCTAACCCTAACCGTCGATTCTAAGAAAGCTAACCCTAACCTCACTCTAACCCTAACACTATCCTTAAATGCACTCCATTCTAATCCTCACCCTAAACATAACCGTAACCCTAAGCGTAAGCCTAACCCTAAATGCACTGGATTCTAACCATAACTGTAACTGTAATGTTCTTGATTCTAACTCTAACACTAATTCGTCAATCTCGACAGTAACCTTAAGCCTAAATGCACTCTATTCTAACCCAAAAGGCAATCCTGACCCGGAGCCTAACCCTAAACCTCGATTCTACCAACACTAACCCTAACTTTAACTCTAACCATGCCCCAACCCCTACCGCTAAATGCACTCTAAAAATACCCCTAACCCTAACACTAACCGTAACCCTAACGTATTCTAACCATAACTCTATCCCTAAATATGCTTGATTCTAACGCTAAAACTAAATCATCAATTTCAACACTAACCCTAAGCCTAAATGCTCTGAATTATGACCCAAAATGCTCTCCTGACCCTAAGCCTAACCCTAAACCTCGATTCTACCAACACAAACCTTAACCCTAGTTCTAACCCTACTCCTACTCCTACCCCTAAATGCACTCTAAGCCATACCCTGACGAAAACCGGAAAACTAAAAATGCGCCTGATTCTAACCCTAACCCTCACCCTAAGCCTGACCTTAACCCTAATCCTCGATTCCAAGAAACTAACCCTAAACCTAACTCTAACCCTAGCACTATCCTTAAATGCTCTCGATTCGAACCCTGACCCTAAACCTAACCCTAACCCTACCCCTACCCCTAACCCTAAATGCACTGAATTCTAAGCATAACTCTAACCCTAAATGTGCTCGATTCAAACCATAAGCCTAAATCGTCAATTTGAACACTAACCCAAAGCCTAAATACACTCGATTCTGATCCAAAATGCAATCCTGACCCTAAGCCTAAACCGAAACCTCGATTCTACCATCACTAACCCTAACCCAAATCCTAATCCTACCGCTACCCCTACCTCTAAATGCACTCTAACCCTAACACTAACCCTAACCCTGACACTAAAAATGCGCGTGATTCTAACCCCTACCCTACCCCTACCCCTAACCCTAACCCTAACGAATTCTAACCATAACTCTAACCCTAAATGTGCTCGATTCTAACCCTAACACTAAACCGTCAATCTCATCACTAACTCTAACCCGGAATTCACTCAATTCTAACCCAAAAGGCCATCCTGACCCTAAGCCTAACCCTAAACCTGGATTCTACCACCACAAACCGTAACCTTAATCCTAACCCTACTCCTTCCCCTACCCCTAAATGCACTCTAATCGTAAGCCCGACCCAACCGTAATACTAAAAATGCGCCTGATTCTAAACCGACCCCGAACCACAACCCTAACCCTAACCCTCCATTCTACGAAAGCTAACCCTAAACCTAACTCTAACCCTAACACTATCCTTAACAGCACTCGATTCTAACCTCACCCTAAACATAACCGTAACCATAATCCTAAACCTAACCCTAAATACACTGGATTCTAACCAAAACCCTAACTGTAATGTTCTTGATTCTAACCCTAACACTAATTCGTCAATATCAACAGTAACTTTCAGCCTAAATGCATTAGATTCCAACCCAAAAGGCAATCCTGACCGTGAGCCTAACCCTAAATCTCGATTCTACCAACACTAACCCTAACCTTAATTCTAACCATGCCCCAACCCTTACCGCTAAATGCGCTGTAACCATACCCCTAACCCTAACACTAACCGTAAGCCTAACGAATTCTAACCATAACTCGAACCCTAAATATGCTTGATTCTAACGCTAAAACTAAATCATCAATTTCAACACTAACCCTAAGCCTAAATGCTCTGAATTATGACCCCAAATGCTCTCCTGACCCTAAGCCTAACCCAAAACCTCGATTCTACCAACACAAACCCTAACCCCAATCCTAACCCAACTCCTCCCCTACCCCTAAATGCACTCAAACCCTAACCCTAACCCCAACCCTAACACTAAAAATGCGCTTGATTCTAAGCCTAATCCTAACCCTAACCCTAACCCTAACCCTAACACTAACCCTCGATTCTATGAAAGCTAACCCTATACCTAACTCTAACCCTAACACTATACTTAAATGCACTCGATTCTAACCTTCACGGTAAACATACCCCTAACCCTAACCCTAATCCTAACCCTAAATGCACTGTATTCTTACCTTAACTCTCATCCTAATGTGCTTGATTCTAACACTAACTCTAAATCGTCAATCTGAACACTAACCCTAACCCTAAATGCACTCGATTCTAACCCTAAAGGCAATCCTGACCCTAATGCTAACCCTAACCCACGATTCTACGAAAGCTAACCCTATACATAAATTTACCCCTAACACTATCCTTAAATGTACTCGATTCTAACCTTCACCCTGAACATAACCCTAACCCTAACCCTAATCCTAACGCTAAATGCACTGGATTCTAACGATAACTCTAACCCTAAGGTGCTCGATTATAACCCTAACACTAAATCGTCAATCTCAACACTAAGCCTAACTCTAAATGTACTCGACTCTAATCCAAAAGGCAATCCTGACCCTAAGCCTAACCCTAAACCTCGATTCTACCAACACAAACCCTAACCCTAATCCTAACCTTACTCCTATCCCTACCTCTATATGCACTCTAACCCTAACCCTAACCCATCACCTAACACTAAAAATGCGCTTGATTCTAACCATAACCCTAACCCTAACCCTAACCCTAACCCTCAATTCTACGAAACCTAACCCTAAACTTAACTCTAACCCTAAAACTATCCTTAAATGCTCTCGGTTCTAATCCTGACCCTAATAACCCTAACCCCAACCCTAAGCCTAAATGCAGTGGATTCTAACCATAACTCTAACCCTAATGTGCTCGATTCTAAGCCTAACACTAAATCGTCAATCTCAACACTACCTGTAACCCTAAATGCACTCGATTCTAACCCAAAAGGCAATCTTGACCCTAAGCCTAAGCCTGAACCTCAATTCTACCAACAAAAACCCTAACCCTAATCCTAACCCTACTCCTACTCCTACACCTGAATGCCCTCTAACCCTAACCTTAACACTAAAAAGGCCCTTGCTTCTAACCCTAACCCTAAACCCACCCTAACCCTAACCCTAACCCTAACCCTAATCCTAACCCAAACCCTAATCCTCGATTCTACGAAAGCTAACCCTATACCTAACTCTAACCCTAACACTACCCTTAAATGCACTCGATTCTAACCCTCACCCTAAACGTAAGCCTAACAGTAACCCTAATCCTAACCCTAAATGCACTGGATTCTAACCTTAACTCTAATCCTAATGTGCTTGATTCTAACACTAACTCTAAATCGTCAATGTCAACACTAACCCTAACACTAAATGCACTCGATTCTAACTGAAAAGGCAATCCTGACCCTAACGCTAACCCTAACCCTCAATTCTACGAAAACTAACCCTAAACTTAACTCTAACCCTAACACTATCTTTAAATGCTCTCGATTCTAATCCTGACCCTAATAACCCTAACCCTAACCCTAAGCCTAAATGCAGTTGATTCTAACCATAACTCTAACCCTAATGTGCTCGATTCTAACCCAAACCCTAAATCGTCAATGTCAACACTACCTGTAACACTAAATGCACTCGATTCTAACCCAAAAGGCAATCCTGACCCTAAGCCTAAGCCTGAACCTCAATTCTACCAACAAAAACCCTAACCCTAATCCTAACCCTACTCCTACTCCTACACCTGAATGCCCTCTAACCCTAACCCTAACCCTAACCTTAACACTAAAAATGTCCTTGCTTCTAACCCTAACCATAAACCCACCCCTAACCCAAACACTAACCCTAATCCTAACCCTAACCCTAACCGTCGATTCTAAGAAAGCTAACCCTAACCTCACTCTAACCCTAACACTATCCTTAAATGCACTCCATTCTAATCCTCACCCTAAACATAACCGTAACCCTAAGCGTAAGCCTAACCCTAAATGCACTGGATTCTAACCATAACTGTAACTGTAATGTTCTTGATTCTAACTCTAACACTAATTCGTCAATCTCGACAGTAACCTTAAGCCTAAATGCACTCTATTCTAACCCAAAAGGCAATCCTGACCCGGAGCCTAACCCTAAACCTCGATTCTACCAACACTAACCCTAACCTTAATTCCAACCATGCCCCAACCCCTACCGCTAAATGCACTCTAAAAATACCCCTAACCCTAACACTAACCGTAACCCTAACGTATTCTAACCATAACTCTATCCCTAAATATGCTTGATTCTAACGCTAAAACTAAATCATCAATTTCAACACTAACCCTAAGCCTAAATGCTCTGAATTATGACCCAAAATGCTCTCCTGACCCTAAGCCTAACCCTAAACCTCGATTCTACCAACACAAACCTTAACCCTAGTCCTAACCCTACTCCTACTCCTACCACTAAATGCACTCTAAGCCATACCCTGACGAAAACCGGAAAACTAAAAATGCGCCTGATTCTAACCCTAACCCTGACCCTAAGCCTGACCTTAACCCTAATCCTCGATTCCAAGAAACTAACCCTAAACCTAACTCTAACCCTAGCACTATCCTTAAATGCTCTCGATTCTAACCCTGACCCTAAACCTAACCCTAACCCTACCCCTACCCCTAACCCTAAATGCACTGAATTCTAAGCATAACTCTAACCCTAAATGTGCTCGATTCAAACCATAACACTAAATCGTCAATTTGAACACTAACCCAAAGCCTAAATACACTCGATTCTGATCCAAAATGCAATCCTGACCCTAAGCCTAAACCGAAACCTCGATTCTACCATCACTAACCCTAACCCAAATCCTAATCCTACCGCTACCCCTACCTCTAAATGCACTCTAACCCTAACACTAACCCTAACCCTGACACTAAAAATGCGCGTGATTCTAACCCCTACCCTACCCCTACCCCTAACCCTAACCCTAACGAATTCTAACCATAACTCTAACCCTAAATGTGCTCGATTCTAACCCTAACACTAAACCGTCAATCTCATCACTAACTCTAACCCGGAATTCACTCAATTCTAACCCAAAAGGCCATCCTGACCCTAAGCCTAACCCTAAACCTGGATTCTACCACCACAAACCGTAACCTTAATCCTAACCCTACTCCTTCCCCTACCCCTAAATGCACTCTAATCGTAAGCCCGACCCAACCGTAATACTAAAAATGCGCCTGATTCTAAACCGACCCCGAACCACAACCCTAACCCTAACCCTCCATTCTACGAAAGCTAACCCTAAACCTAACTCTAACCCTAACACTATCCTTAACAGCACTCGATTCTAACCTCACCCTAAACATAACCGTAACCATAATCCTAAACCTAACCCTAAATACACTGGATTCTAACCAAAACCCTAACTGTAATGTTCTTGATTCTAACCCTAACACTAATTCGTCAATATCAACAGTAACTTTCAGCCTAAATGCATTAGATTCCAACCCAAAAGGCAATCCTGACCGTGAGCCTAACCCTAAATCTCGATTCTACCAACACTAACCCTAACCTTAATTCTAACCATGCCCCAACCCTTACCGCTAAATGCGCTGTAACCATACCCCTAACCCTAACACTAACCGTAAGCCTAACGAATTCTAACCATAACTCGAACCCTAAATATGCTTGATTCTAACGCTAAAACTAAATCATCAATTTCAACACTAACCCTAAGCCTAAATGCTCTGAATTATGACCCAAAATGCTCTCCTGACCCTAAGCCTAACCCAAAACCTCGATTCTACCAACACAAACCCTAACCCTAATCCTAACCCAACTCCTCCCCTACCCCTAAATGCACTCAAACCCTAACCCTAACCCCAACCCTAACACTAAAAATGCGCTTGATTCTAAGCCTAATCCTAACCCTAACCCTAACCCTAACCCTAACACTAACACTAACCCTCGATTCTACGAAAGCTAACCCTATACCTAACTCTAACCCTAACACTATACTTAAATGCACTCGATTCTAACCTTCACGGTAAACATACCCCTAACCCTAACCCTAATCCTAACCGTAAATGCACTGTATTCTTACCTTAACTCTCATCCTAATGTGCTTGATTCTAACACTAACTCTAAATCGTCAATCTCAACACTAACCCTAACCCTAAATGCACTCGATTCTAGCCCAAAAGGCAATCCTGACCCTAACGCTAACCCTAACCCACGATTCTACGAAAGCTAACCCTATACATAAATCTACCCCTAACACTATCCTTAAATGTACTCGATTCTAACCTTCACCCTGAACATAACCCTAACCCTAACCCTAATCCTAACGCTAAATGCACTGGATTCGAACGATAACTCTAACCCTAAGGTGCTCGATTATAACCCTAACACTAAATCGTCAATCTCAACACTAAGCCTAACTCTAAATGTACTCGACTCTAATCCAAAAGGCAATCCTGACCCTAAGCCTAACCCTAAACCTCGATTCTACCAACACAAACCCTAACCCTAATCCTAACCCTACTCCTATCCCTACCTCTATATGCACTCTAACCCTAACCCTAACCCATCACCTAACACTAAAAATGCGCTTGATTCTAACCCCAACCCTAACCCTAACCCTCAATTCTACGAAACCTAACCCTAAACTTAACTCTAACCCTAAAACTATCCTTAAATGCTCTCGATTCTAATCCTGACCCTAATAACCCTAACCCCAACCCTAAGCCTAAATGCAGTGGCTTCTAACCATAACTCTAACCCCTAATGTGCTCGATTCTAAGCCTAACACTAAATCGTCAATCTCAACACTAACTGTAACCCTAAATGCACTCGATTCTAACCCAAAAGGCAATGCTGACCCTAAGCCTAAGCCTGAACCTCAATTCTACCAACAAAAACCCTAACCCTAATCCTAACCCTACTCCTACTCCTACACCTGAATGCCCTCTAACCCTAACCTTAACACTAAAAAGGCCCTTGCTTCTAACCCTAACCCTAAACCCAACCCCTAACCCTAAACCCTAACCCTAATCCTAACCCTAACCCTAATCCTCGATTCTACGAAAGCTAACCCTATACCTAACTCTAACCCTAACACTACCCTTAAATGCACTCGATTCTAACCCTCACCCTAAACATAAGCCTAACACTAACCCTAATCCTAACCCTAAATGCACTGGATTCTAACCTTAACTCTCATCCTAATGTGCTTGATTCTAACACTAACTCTAAATCGTCAATGTCAACACTAACCCTAACACTAAATGCACTCGATTCTAACTGAAAAGGCAATCCTGACCCTAACGCTAACCCTAACCCTCAATTCCACGAAAACTAACCCTAAACTTAACTCTAACCCTAACACTATCTTTAAATGCTCTCGATTCTAATCCTGACCCTAATAACCCTAACCCTAACCCTAAGCCTAAATGCAGTTGATTCTAACCATAACTCTAACCCTAATGTGCTCGATTCTAAGCCTAACCCTAAATCGTCAATCTCAACACTACCTGTAACCCTAAATGCACTCGATTCTTGTAACGGGACGAGTTAGAGCAGACCCCTATACCATTTTCAGGACGCCACACTGAGAGCCTGCCTAGATAACCTTGGGGCTTGTCAGTAGGGGTGGAACTAGATGGATTCAGGAGGAAGGGTCCTCGTCCTTGTTTGCAACGTGGCAGCTCTTTGTCCTGGCTCCGGATGTCCAGTGGAGAAGACACCCATATAAGGAAAGGTGATAGGTGATAGGTTCAATGTAAAAGGTGATAGGTGATAGGTTCTACGTAGGGCTTAGGAATGTACTTAGGAATGTACGTAGGTAAAACTATAAATGCATGTGATTTAGATGAATAAAACGGAGTCTTCACCATCTTTGTCCTCCCGCCCCATTCATTACTCACGAGATCAAGGCCTCTTGCTGGACAAGAGCCTTGGGTCGGGGTTAGGGGTTCCTGTAAGTGGTCTAGGGGACCCCAACATTCTGGCGCCCATTTCGCGGGGCGGAAAAAGAAGAAGAAAGGAAAAAATCCACGGAACACAGCACAGGGCCAAAAGCGTAGTCCTTTAGCGGGGAAAAAGACGTACCTGTGTGCCCTGGGGTGCCTCAGACTGACCAATCTGAGAAGAATTTGGTGCACTCAGCCTCAGGAAGAAAAAGGAAAAAGACGACACCAGTCTCGTGAGTAACCTGCTTCGGGAGCAGTGAAGTAAGACTAATCTTACTATGGGGCTAGTTGAATCAGTAGAGACGGCCGATAGAGAAACTTTTGTTAAGATAATTTACAGATCAGCTAAGACACAGGGGGGTCGTCATTCAAAAAAAGGTGATTGGGGAGTTCTTAAACGAAGTAGAAAGAATTTGTCCCTGGACAAAGCAGAGACCTCCGGGTCTCTATAAGCTCGTGGAAAGTAGTAGGGGAAACAGTTAACTAGCTATGACTCCGAAAATCCTGGGGATCTGGAGCTAACAAGTTTCTTTATGTATAATATAGTAAAAGCGGCCCTTCAGGCTGCGGATGGCTGTTGTGATCGGCAACCCAGGCAATTCCCAGCCTCCACACAAACAACGCCTTCCGTTTCACCAGATTCCTCCCCTGAACCATCCCGTCCGAGTTCTCCCAGTCCACCTTCAATTTATCCTAATTTAGGACAGCTGCAGGAGCAGAGTCAGAGGGAGGAGGAGAGAGAAAGAATGCAGCAGGAGATAGATGAGCTAAAGAGTAGAATACGGGACTTAGAAATTGAAAAGAAAAAATCAGTTAAATTCAAAGAGGAAGTCAAAGTTCCCGCCAAACGGGAGGACCCTGAAACAAAGAAAAGGGTAAAAGTGAGTGGGAAACAAAGGGAATTGGCATGGTCTCCAGGGGAGAGAGAGCGCAAGGGAGACACCTAGTGGACAGGTAGAGACATTGCAAAAGGAAAAAATTCCTGGTTAAAGGAATAGAGATATCTGATGAACAAAGAGAGGTATTACAGAAAAAGAATTTTTTGAAGGAATATGAGGAAACTTCTAGTGAATATTTTTCTCCATTACAACAAGCGATAAGGAAATTACAAAAGGAAGGTAAAGACGAGGTTCTAGAGTATCTTGGCCTTCAAAATGTTTTCCCCTGTATTAGAAACACCTAGAGATGATAATAATCCAGCACAAAGGACACACTGTATGGTATCTCCATATCTGTTAAAAGAGCTCAAAAGAGCCATAACAGACTATGGACTTAAATCACCATATGTGAAAGTCAGGATTAAAGAATTGGCCTCGCATATACTTACTCCCAATGATTGGAAGCTTGTTATGAGGGCCATCCTCACGCCAGGAGAGATGGTAGTATGGTTAGGGATGTTTTCTGAAGAATGTAGATTAATGGCAGTACGCCATAATCCTGATAACCCTCAAAATGTTCAAAGATATTATGAGATGTTATTCGGTGGTGGACAGTATAGCACAGATAGGGCACAAATTCAGCACCCTGTGGAATTATATGAGCGGCTAGCACAATGTGTAGAGAGGGCTTATGACAAGTTGCCAGTTAAAGGAGAAAGTAAAACTTCATTAAGTGCTTTAAAGCAAAAACCCGATGAACCTTTTTCTGACTTTTGTGCAAGAGTTCAAGATGCTGTGACAAAGATCATGGGGGAAGTAGAAGGGGACTGTAGTTGTAATCAAGGATATCTTGAGAAACAGTTGTAATACAGACTGCAAAAAAGGCCATGATAGGATTGAAAAGGGATGCTGGGGTGGAAGAAATGTTACAAAGATGTGAGATAGTGGGTAGTGAGGTCTATGCTGCACAAGTTCGAGCCCAGGCATATCATGAAAATAGGCCGACTAAAAAACCAGACAAAAAATGCTTTCAATGTGGCAAGTTTGGGCATTTCAAAAAGGATTGCAAAGTAAGGCCGACACAAAGTGGTGGAGCCAGACCCAAGATACCCTGCCCAAAATGTAGAAAACCGGGGCACTGGGGATCAGAATGTCGTAGTGGCCTGCCTCAGCAATATTTAAACACCCTAACGGGCCCCTCCCCAGCCCAGGAACAAAGGGGAGGAATGGGTTTTCTACCGCCCTCTGCCGACCAATGGCAGGACAATCCCAATGCCAGCACAATGGCATTACGCCAGAGATATCAGGAATTAGCAGGAATGCGTCCTTTCAAATAGAGGACCTACATAGCGCTGGATATTTTTCTATTAATCCAATGACTACAGTCATGGTTCCCATACAGGAAAAAATCAAGCTCAAACCAGATAGCATAGGAATACTGTTAGCACCCGCAGCTCATGAATATACAGGCATGATACCCATAACACATATGTTTCCACCTGATATGGAATTTCAATATATTCCAATGATGAATACTACTAATATGGAGAGTTTATTAGATGCAGAACAAAAAATAGCAGTGTTATTACTATTTCCAAAAATAGCAGATTCTCAAGTATTCTTGACACAGCAAATTACTCTGGAGAGGCCACAACTTACAGTCATTATAGAAGGGAGGAGATGTACAGGCCTCATGGACACTGGGGCTGATCGTACAGTCTTTCCCTTAGAGCAGTGGAATTCCGCGTGGCCTTTAGGGCAAGCACAAAATTTATATGGCATAGGGGGTGTTCAGGCAGCGGTCGAAGCAAAACGGCCATTGAGATGGGAATTTGAAGGAAAAACAGGAAAGGTCTGGCCACATGTATTACCAGGACTCCCAATCATTTTATGGGGTCGAGATCTGTTGTCACAAATAGGCCTTACCATATCTACAATAGAAAATTTTTAGTGGGGCCCCCTGGAATGGCTGCACAACCCATACCTGTTCCACAATTACAATGGATCAATGATGAACCAATTTGGGTTGACCAGTGGGCCTTGACTAATGATAAAATAGCAGCCTTAAAGGAGATTGTCAAAGAACAACTTAGTTTAGGACATATAGAGGAATCTTTCAGTGCGTGGAATTCACCTGTGTTTGCTATTAAAAAGAGATCAGACAAATGGAGAATGTTGACAGACCTAAGAAAAGTTAATGCATCCATGCTTACTATGGGTTCGTTACAACCAGGACTTCCTTCACCAAATATGATACCAAAAGATTATAAAATATGGGTTATTGACATTAAAGATTGTTTTTACAGCATTCCCATTCATCCTCTGGATCGGCAGAGATTTGCTTTCTCCATACCTTCCATTAATTTGCAGGAACCCTATATGAGGTATCAATGGAAAGTACTGCCACAAGGTATGAAGAACAGTCCTACATTGTGCCAATGGTATGTGCATAAAGTACTTCAACCCATGAGAGAGAAATATAAGGAGGCCATAATAATACATTACATGGATGATATTTTGGCAGCACATAGAGATGGTGAACTGCTAGAAAAAATGTTACAGGAAGGGATACAAACTCTTAGCAAGCATGGGCTACAGGTAGCACCAGAAAAAATACAGAAGGCACTACCAATTGATTACTTAGGGTATAAGTTATCAGACAGAGAGATTCAAATTAAGTTTCCAAATTTTGATATACAAAAGGTCAAAACTCTGAATGATTTCCAAAAACTGATAGGAGAGATTCAGTGGTGCAGGCCAAGGCTTGGTATCTCTACCTCTGCATTAGCACCACTATATGAATTATTGAAAGGCTCTTCTGACCTTAATTCAAGTAGGGATTGGACCCCTGAAGCTCTTAAATGTATTAAGAATATTCAAAATACTCTCATACAACAAACCACTCAAAGATATGACAAGGGAGAGAAAATAAATTTAACTATACTTTTCACTCCAAACTTACCAACTGGGGTTTTACATCAGCAATTAGGAATCCTTGAGTGGATTCATTTACCACAGGTAAAGAACAGAACATGTTCTCCTTATACAAACCTAGTGGCTAAGGTTATTTGGAAAGGCATACAGAGAGCACGAGCTCTTAGTGGTATGGATCCTGTAAGAATTTTTACTTCCTATACCTCTCAACAATTGGAAAAATGTTTTATGGAAGATGCAGATTGGCAAATTATAATTGGACAGGATTATCAGTATGGCAATCCTGTGCCATTTGCTGATCAACTCACTGCATGGCCATGGTCTTGGTCAGACAAGCATTCTGAGTCGCCTGTAGTAGGGATCAATGTTTTTACAGATGCCACAAAACATCAACGAGCATCTTTATACATACCATCTGAAAAGAGGTTACAAGTGTTTGAGACATCATTTACCTCTACTCAACAAAATGAACTGTTTGCTGTGCTTCAAGCTCTTTTAATTGATGTCCCTATTAATATTATCACAGATAGTAAGTATGTATCAGGGTTAATACCCAATTTAGAGACTGCCTATATTCCTACACGTCAGGATTCTATCACACATCTTACCTTAGAAACACAAAAGGCTATTAGAGGTAGATTTAATAAATTCCATGTTTTACATATTCGATCACATTCTAATTTACCAGGACCCTTGACTGAAGGCAATGCGATTGCTGATGAAGCCTTGCAAGTTTTTCATGCGGAGTCATCTCCAATATTAGCTCATTCTAAATTTCATTTGTCTGCACGATCTCTTAGACATTTATTTGGCATAACAAAAAGGGAAGCAAGGCAAATTGTAAAGGCATGCACCCAATGTGCTCCGTTTCTCCCACCACCACCTATACACCCAAAAAATCCTATAGGTGACTGCCCAAATGATATTTGGCAGATGGATGTCACTCACTATTCGTCATTTGGACGTCCTCAATATATACATGTATGTGTAGATACTTTTTCAGGCTTTCTTATGGCAACTGCTCACTGCGGTGAAGCAGTCAAAGATGTGACAACTCACTTGCTAGCATGTTTTGCTAATCATGGAGTGCCAAAATGTTTAAAAACAGATAATGGCCCAGCCTATATGTCAGCTGCATTTAAAAAATTCTGCTATGAATTTTCCATCTATCATGTTACTGGCATTCCTTATAACCCTACAGGTCAAGCCATTGTTGAAAGGGCAAATCGTTCCCTCAAGGTTTACTTGCAAAAACAAAAAGGGGGAATTATACAAGGCCCTCAGGCATCTCTCAATTTAGCCTTATATACATTAAATTATTTAAAATTCGATGATAAGAATCTTTCAGCAGCCATGAAATATGCTATTGCTATAAAAACATCAAAAGGAACTTCACTTCTAGAAAAAACACAAATAGAGAATGAAGGAAAACAGGCCATGTGGCGTGATGCAGAAGGAATATGGCATGGTCCAGGAAAAATAATCATATGGGGAAAGGGTTATGCTTGTGTTTCCACAGGAAAAGAGAAAGAACAGTGGGTACCAGTACGCAGGCTTCGGCTGATAGAAGAGAGAGACAACGGGAAGAAAATCACAGGGCAAGAGACTGAGAGCAGCAAAGCGGAGAAAGAAGCTGGAAGAACAAATAAGAAGTCTTTGTCTTCAAAATGAGGAAGTTGATTCTGTTTCTATTAGTGACTCTTGGGGTCGGAGAAAGTCCAACTCCGACCCAGGAGACAAGTGGGGATGCACATCACTGGGCGTTCATCCCGAATCCTCCGTGGGTGAGGGCCATGAGATGGGGTGAGGAGATACCAACACTAGTATTACATGGGAGTTTATCACGCATGTTTGGGGGTACAGGTTTTGAATCTATAGGTAAATCAAATAGTTCACAGCCAAGGATGAACTTTACTGGATTGATCGCAGGATTACCGCTCTGTCTTCAAAAGAAGGTTGTTGGACGATGGACTGGTACTACATGGGTTTTTAATGATATAGCAGCCGATGCGACATGGTGTGCAAATAGAACTCTGGGACATGAGACTTTAGCTTATTGAGGGGACTCTAGACTTTTTCGCCTACGGACTTGGGTCACTGAGGGACAAGATATAGATAAAAAACGAGAAATAGGTTTGAGACATAGACCATATTGTACAAAAATGAATGGGGCACAAGACATGGGACAAAAATGAGAAGTGATTTCTAGATCTGGACCACAATGTAGCAAGAGAAATGATCCTTATGTCTCCATTTATCGTAATTATTGAGGTTTTGTATCATTTGAAGATTGTCAGTAACATCAATGTCAACAGACTGTGTTATTCTTAGAGCATTATAAGGAGAGTCTTACCTCATGTCACAACCTATCGCATTTTAGGCCAGATTGCTATGTCTCAGGATATCCTAGTCCTAGATATGTTACTAACAAGGGTTCTGATACAGCAGGGATTGAACGGGTGATTGCCGCTATTGGGGGGCAGACAGTACAAAGTTTTGTAGGACCATTTATTATTGTAAGACCAAACGGCAAAATAATTACAAACCATATTAGTCTTACGGCGCGAGTGTGTTTAGGATCATCTCATGCCTTTATGTGGGATCGTGCAAGTCAGTCTACACTCGTGCCACATATGAATATGACAGGGATATTCAATTTAACTTGTCCGAATTGTTCGGTACATGAATGCATGGGGCCACAATTTGATAAAGGAAGGCTTTACATCATTGCTAGGCCAAAGTATGCACTCACAGTAGTGAAAACGCAAGGATGGTATCGCACTCCGGCTGACAATATTATGTCAGTATTAGATCAAAAGATAACAAGTATGATGCGATTCAAAAGATGTATCTCATGTGTAGTGTTAGGTATAACCTTATTAGTTGAACTAATTGTTAGTTCTACTGCTCTCGCAATGTCTGTTTCTAACACACAGAATAGTGTCCAGGAAGCAAATGCTCTTCATGATCTCATGCGCAATGTCTCAGAAGGATTTCAACGTCAGGCTCAAATGGATAAGGAATTTTACAATGCTATTCGTGCTTTACAGAAAGCAGTACTGTTCTGGGGACATGAAGTTGCATATCTAGAATTACAATCAAAGTTGCAATGTGATTATAGGTACAATACTTTTTGTCTTACTCCAAAACAATATGATGCAACTGAAATGGCATGGGAAAAGATTCGGGCTCAATTACAAGGTGTAATCAGTGATAATATGACCTTAGAGCTCCAACAATTGATTCAATTGGCAGAAAATATCAATCAGGCTTCCCATGAAGACCTACTTCCACATAAAACTGCTCAAAATATCTTAGATTTTTTCCAACATGCTGATCCCTGGCACTCACTAAAAACTTGGCTAATTTCATTAGGATCAGGAGTACTAACATTGCTTATATTAGTTGCTATTATACCAATATTATTAAAATGGATATTGTTAACAATCCGTAATTCCCTCACTAAACATACCGTGTTGGCTATGAAAGAACAACTGTACCAAAACAAAAAGGGGGAGTTGTAACGGGACGAGTTAGAGCCGACCCCTATCCATTTTCAGGACGCCACACTGAGAGCCTGCCTAGATAACCTAGGGGCTTGTCAGTAGGGGTGGAACTAGATGGATTCAGGAGGAAGGGTCTCGTCCTTGTTTGCAACGTGGCAGCTCTTTGTCCTGGCTCCGGTTGTCCAGTGGAGAAGACACCCATATAAGGAAAGGTGATAGGTGATAGGTTCAATGTAAAAGGTGATAGGTGATAGGTTCTACGTAGGGCTTAGGAATGTACTTAGGAATGTACGTAGGTAAAACTATAAATGCATGTGATTTAGATGAATAAAACGGAGTCTTCACCATCTTTGTCTCCCGCACCATTCATTACTCACGAGATCAAGGCCTCTTGCTGGACAAGAGCCCTGGGTCGGGGTTAGGGGTTCCTGTAAGTGGTCTAGGGGACCCCAACAGATTCTAACACAAAAGGCAATCCTGACCCTAAGCCTAAGCCTGAACCTCAATTCTACCAACAAAAACCCTAACCCTAATCCTAACCCTACTCCTACTCCTACACCTGAATGCCCTCTAACCCTAACCTTAACACTAAAAAGGCCCTTGCTTCTAACCCTAACCCTAAACCCAACCCTAACCCTAACCCTAACCCTAATCCTAACCCAAACCCTAATCCTCGATTCTACGAAAGCTAACCCTATACCTAACTCTAACCCTAACACTACCCTTAAATGCACTCGATTCTAACCCTCACCCTAAACATAAGACGAACACTAACCCTAATCCTAACCTTAAATGCACTGGATTCTAACCTTAACTCTCATCCTAATGTGCTTGATTCTAACACTAACTCTAAATCGTCAATGTCAACACTAACCCTAACACTAAATGCACTCGATTCTAACTGAAAAGGCAATTCTGACCCTAACGCTAACCCTAACCCTCAATTCTACGAAAACTAACCCTAAACTTAACTCTAACCCTAACACTATCTTTAAATGCTCTCGATTCTAATCCTGACCCTAATAACCCTAACCCTAACCCAAGCCTAAATGCAGTGGATTCTAACCATAACTCTAACCCTAATGTGCTCGATTCCAAGCCTAAACCTAAATCGTCAATCTCAACACTACCTGTAACCCTAAATGCACTCGATTCTAACCCAAAAGGCAATCCTGACCCTAAGCCTAAGCCTGAACCTCAATTCTACCAACAAAAACCCTAACCCTAATCATAACCCTACTCCTACTCCTACACCTGAATGCTCTCTAACCCTAACCCTAACCCTAACCTTAACACTAAAAATGCCCTTGCTTCTAACCCTAACCATAAACCCAACCCTAACCCAAACACTAACCCTAATCCTAACCCTAATCCTAACCGTCGATTCTAAGAAAGCTAACCCTAACCTCACTCTAACCCTAACACTATCCTTAAATGCACTCCATTCTAATCCTCACCCTAAACATAACCGTAACCCTAAGCGTAAGCCTAACCCTAAATGCACTGGATTCTAACCATAACTGTAACTGTAATGTTCTTGATTCTAACCCTAACACTAATTCGTCAATCTCGACAGTAAACTTAAGCCTACATGCACTCTATTCTAACCCAAAAGGCAATCCTGACCCGGAGCCTAACCCTAAACCTCGATTCTACCAACACTAACCCTAACCTTAATTCTAACAATGCCCCAACCCCTACCGCTAAATGCACTCTAAAAATACCCCTAACTCTAACACTAACCGTAACCCTAACGTATTCTAACCATAACTCTATCCCTAAATATGCTTGATTCTAACGCTAAAACTAAATCATCAATTTCAACACTAACCCTAAGCCTAAATGCTCTGAATTATGACCCAAAATGCTCTCCTGACCCTAACCCTAACCCTAATCCTAACGCTAAATACACTGGATTGTAACGATAACTCTAACCCTACGGTGCTCGATTATAACCCTAACACTAAATCGTCAATCTCAACACTAAGCCTAACTCTAAATGTACTCGACTCTAATCCAAAAGGCAATCCTGACCCTAAGCCTAACCCTAAACCTCGATTCTACCAACACAAACCCTAACCCTAATCCTAACCCTACTCCTATCCCTACCTCTATATGCACTCTAACCCTAACCCTAACCCATCCCCTAACACTAAAAATGCGCTTGATTCTAACCCTAACCCTAACCCTAACCCTCAATTCTACGAAACCTAACCCTAAACTTAACTCTAACCCTAAAACTATCCTTAAATGCTCTCGATTCTAATCCTGACCCTACTAAACCTAACCCCAACCCTAAGCCTAAATGCAGTGGATTCTAACCATAACTTTAAAACTAATGTGCTCGATTCTAAGCCTAACACTAAATAGTCAATCTCAACACTACCTGTAACCCTAAATGCACTCGACTCTAACCCAAAAGGCAATCCTGACCCTAAGCCTAAGCCTGAACCTCAATTCTACCAACAAAAACCCTAACCCTAATCCTAGCTCTACTCCTACTCCTACACCTGAATGCCCTCTAACCCTAACCTTAACACTAAAAAGGCCCTTGCTTCTAACCCTAAACCTAAACTCAACCCTAACCCTAACCCTAACCCTAATCCTAACCCTAAATGCACTGTATTCTTACCTTAACTCTCATCCTAATGTGCTTGATTCTAACACTAACTCTAAATCGTCAATCTCAACACTAACCCTAACCCTAAATGCACTCGATTCTAACCCAAAAGGCAATCCTGAACCTAATGCTAACCCTAACCCACGATTCTACGAAAGCTAACCCTATACATAAATCTACCCCTAACACTATCCTTAAATGTACTCGATTCTAACCTTCACCCTGAACATAACCCTAACCCTAACCCTAATCCTACGGCTAAATGCACGGGATTCTAACGATAACTCTAACCCTAAGGTGCTCGATTGTAACCCTAACATTAAATCGTCAATCTCAACACTAAGCCTAACTCTAAATGTACTCGACTCTAATCCAAAAGGCAATCCTGACCCTAAGCCTAACCCTAAACCTCGATTCTACCAACAGAAAACCTAACCCTAATCCTAACCCTACTCCTATCCCTACCTCTATATGCACTCTAACTCTAACCCTAACCCATCCCCTAACACTAAAAATGCGCTTGATTCTAACCCTAACCCTAACCCTAACCCTCAATTCTACGAAAACTAACCCTAAACTTAACTCTAACCCTAAAACTATCCTTAAATGCTCTCGATTCTAATCCTGACCCTAATAACCCTAACCCCAACCCTAAGCCTAAATGCAGTGGATTCTAACCATAACTCTAACCCTAATGTGCTCGATTCTAAGCCTAACACTAAATCGTCAATCTCAACATTAACTGTAACCCTAAATGCACTCGATTCTAACCCAAAAGGCAATCCTGACCCTAAGCGTAAGCCTGAACCTCAATTCTACCAAAAAAAACCCTAACCCTAATCCTAACCCTACTCCTACTCCTACACCTGAATGCCCTCTAACCCTAACCTTAACACTGAAAAGGCCCTTGCTTGTAACCCTAACCCTAAACTCAACCCTAACCCTAACCCTAACCCTAATCCTAACCCAAACCCTAATCCTCGATTCTACGAAAGCTAACCCTATACCTAACTCTAACACTAACACTACCCTTAAATGCACTCGATTCTAACCCTCACCCTAAACGTAAGCCTAACACTAACCCGAATCCTAACCCTAAATGCACTGGATTCTAACCTTAACTCTCATCCTAATGTGCTTGATTCTAACACTAACTCTAAATCGTCAATGTCAACACTAACCCTAACACTAAATGCACTTGATTCTAACTGAAAAGGCAATCCTGACCCTAACGCTAACCCTAACCCTCAATTCTACGAAAACTAACCCTAAACTTAACTCTAACCCTAACACTATCTTTAAATGCTCTCGATTCTAATCCTGATCCTAATAACCCTAACCCTAACCCTAAGCCTAAATGCAGTGGATTCTAACCATAACTCTAACCCTAATGTGCTCGATTCTAACCCTAACCCTAAATCGTCAATGTCAACACTTCCTGTAACCCTAAATGCACTCGATTCTAACCCAAAACGCAATCCTGACCCTAAGCCTAAGCCTGAACCTCAATTCTACCAACAAAAACCCTAACCCTAATCCTAACCCTACTCCTACTCCTACACCTGAATGCCCTCTAACCCTAACCCTAACCCCAACCTTAACACTAAAAATGCCCTTGCTTCTAACCCTAACCATAAACCCACCCCTAACCCAAACACTAACCCTAATCCTAACCCTAACCCTAACCCTCGATTCTAAGAAAGCTAACCCTAACCTCACTCTAACCCTAACACTATCCTTAAATGCACTCCATTCTAATCCTCACCCTAAACATAACCGTAACCCTAAGCGTAAGCCTAACCCTAAATGCACTGGATTCTAACCATAACTGTAACTGTAATGTTCTTGATTCTAACTCTAACACTAATTCGTCAATCTCGACAGTAACCTTAAGCCTAAATGCACTCTATTCTAACCCAAAAGGCAATCCTGACCTGGAGCCTAACCCTAAACCTCGATTCTACCAACACTAACCCTAACCTTAATTCTAACCATGCCCCAACCCCTACCGCTAAATGCACTCTAAAAATACCCCTAACCCTAACACTAACCGTAACCCTAGCGTATTCTAACCATAACTCTATCCCTAAATATGCTTGATTCTAACGCTAAAACTAAATCATCAATTTCAACACTAACCCTAAGCCTAAATGCTCTGAATTATGACCCAAAATGCTCTCCTGACCCTAAGCCTAACCCTAAACCTCGATTCTACCAACACAAACCTTAACCCTAGTCCTAACCCTACTCCTACTCCTACCCCGAAATGTACTCTAAGCCATACCCTGACGAAAACCGGAAAACTAAAAATGCGCCTGATTCTAACCCTAACCCTAACCCTAAGCCTGACCTTAACCCTAATCCTCGATTCCAAGAAACTAACCCTAAACCTAACTCTAACCCTAGCACTATCCTTAAATGCTCTCGATTCTAACCCTGACCCTAAAACTAACCCTAACCCTACCCCTACCCCTAACCCTAAATGCACTGAATTCTAAGCATAACTCTAACCCTAAATGTGCTCGATTCAAACCATAACACTAAATCGTCAATTTGAACACTAACCCAAAGCCTAAATACACTCGATTCTGATCCAAAATGCAATCCTGACCCTAAGCCTAAACCTAAACCTCGATTCTACCATCACTAACCCTAACCCAAATCCTAATCCTACCGCTACCCCTACCTCTAAATGCACTCTAACCCTAACACTAACCCTAACCCTGACACTAAAAATGCGCGTGATTCTAACCCCTACCCTACCCCTACCCCTAACCCTAACCCTAACGAATTCTAACCATAACTCTAACCCTAAATGTGCTCGATTCTAACCCTAACACTAAACCGTCAATCTCATCACTAACTCTAACCCGGAATTCACTCAATTCTAACCCAAAAGGCCATACTGACCCTAAGCCTAACCCTAAACCTGGATTCTACCACCACAAACCGTAACCTTAATCCTAACCCTACTCCTTCCCCTACCCCTAAATGCACTCTAATCGTAAGCCCGACCCAACCGTAATACTAAAAATGCGCTTGATTCTAAACCGACCCCGAACCACAACCCTAACCCTAACCCTCCATTCTACGAAAGCTAACCCTAAACCTAACTCTAACCCTAACACTATCCTTAACAGCACTCGATTCTAACCTCACCCTAAACATAACCGTAACCATAATCCTAAACCTAACTCTAAATACACTGGATTCTAACCAAAACCCTAACTGTAATGTTCTTGATTCTAACCCTAACACTAATTCGTCAATATCAACAGTAACTTTCAGCCTAAATGCACTAGATTCCAACCCAAAAGGCAATCCTGACCGTGAGCCTAACCCTAAATCTCGATTCTACCAACACTAACCCTAACCTTAATTCTAACCATGCCCCAACCCCTACCGCTAAATGCGCTGTAACCATACCCCTAACCCTAACACTAACCGTAACCCTAACGAATTCTAACCATAATTCTAACCCTAAATATGCTTGATTCTAACGCTAAAACTAAATCATCAATTTCAACACTGACCCTAAGCCTAAATGCTCTGAATTATGACCCAAAATGCTCTCCTGACCCTAAGCCTAACCCAAAACATCGATTCTACCAACACAAACCCTAACCCTAATCCTAACCCAACTCCTCCCCTACCCCTAAATGCACTCAAACCCTAACCCTAACCCCAACCCTAACACTAAAAATGCGCTTGATGCTAAGCCTAATCCTAACCCTAACCCTAACCCTAACCCTAACACTAACCCTCGATTCTACGAAAGCTAACCCTATACCTAACTCTAACCCTAACACTATACTTAAATGCACTCGATTCTAACCATCACGGTAAACATAACCCTAACCCTAACCCTAATCCTAACCCTAAATGCACTGTATTCTTACATTAACTCTCATCCTAATGTGCTTGATTCTAACACTAACTCTAAATCGTCAATCTCAACACTAACCCTAACCCTAAATGCACTCGATTCTAACCCAAAAGGCAATCCTGACCCTAACGCTAACCCTAACCCACGATTCTACGAAAGCTAACCCTATACATAAATCTACCCCTAACACTATCCTTAAATGTACTCGATTCTAACCTTCACCCTGAACATAACCCTAACCCTAACCCTAATCCTAACGCTAAATGCACTGGATTCTAACGATAACTCTAACCCTAAGGTGCTCGATTATAACCCTAACACTAAATCGTCA
The DNA here is from genome assembly GCF_028372415.1 of Notamacropus eugenii. Taxonomy (NCBI): domain Eukaryota; kingdom Metazoa; phylum Chordata; class Mammalia; order Diprotodontia; family Macropodidae; genus Notamacropus; species Notamacropus eugenii. The sequence goes on along the minus strand of NW_027325353.1, from coordinate 47,055 downwards.
ATCACAACACTAAGCCTAACTCTAAATGTACTCGACTCTAATCCAAAAGGCAATCCTGACCCTAAGCCTAACCCTAAACCTCGATTCTACCAACACAAACCCTAACCCTAATCCTAACCCTACTCCTATCCCTACCTCTATATGCACTCTAACCCTAACCCTAACCCATCCCCTAACACTAAAAATGCGCTTGATTCTAACCCTAACCCTAACCCTAACCCTAACCCTAACCCTCAATTCTACGAAACCTAACCCTAAACTTAACTCTAACCCTAAAACTATCCTTAAATGCTCTCGATTCTAATCCTGACCCTAATAACCCTAACCCCAACCCTAAGCCTAAATGCAGTGGATTCTAACCATAACTCTAACCCTAATGTGCTCGATTCTAAGCCTAACACTAAATCGTCAATCTCAACACTACCTGTAACCCTAAATGCACTAGATTCTAACTGAAAAGGCAATCCTGACCCTAACGCTAACCCTAACCCTCAATTCCATGAAAACTAACCCTAAACTTAACTCTAACCCTAACACTATCTTTAAATGCTTTCGATTCTAATCCTGACCCTAATAACCCTAACCCTAAGCCTAAATGCAGTTGATTCTAACCATAACTCTAACCCTAATGTGCTCGATTCTAAGCCTAACCCTAAATCGTCAATCTCAACACTACCTGTAACCCTAAATGCACTCGATTCTAACCCAAAATGCAATCCTGACCCTAAGCCTAAACCTGAACCTCGATTCTACCATCACTAACCCTAACCCAAATCCTAATCCTACCGCTACCCCTACCTCTAAATGCACTCTAACCCTAACACTAACCCTAACCCTGACACTAAAAATGCGCGTGATTCTAACCCCTACCCTACCCCTACCCCTAACCCTAACCCTAACGAATTCTAACCATAACTCTAACCCTAAATGTGCTCGATTCTAACCCTAACACTAAACCGTCAATCTCATCACTAACTCTAACCCGGAATTCACTCAATTCTAACCCAAAAGGCCATCCTGACCCTAAGCCTAACCCTAAACCTGGATTCTACCACCACAAACCGTAACCTTAATCCTAACCCTACTCCTTCCCCTACCCCTAAATGCACTCTAATCGTAAGCCCGACCCAACCGTAATACTAAAAATGCGCCTGATTCTAAACCGACCCCGAACCACAACCCTAACCCTAACCCTCCATTCTACGAAAGCTAACCCTAAACCTAACTCTAACCCTAACACTATCCTTAACAGCACTCGATTCTAACCTCACCCTAAACATAACCGTAACCATAATCCTAAACCTAACCCTAAATACACTGGATTCTAACCAAAACCCTAACTGTAATGTTCTTGATTCTAACCCTAACACTAATTCGTCAATATCAACAGTAACTTTCAGCCTAAATGCACTAGATTCCAACCCAAAAGGCAATCCTGACCGTGAGCCTAACCCTAAATCTCGATTCTACCAACACTAACCCTAACCTTAATTCTAACCATGCCCCAACCCCTACCGCTAAATGCGCTGTAACCATACCCCTAACCCTAACACTAACCGTAACCCTAACGAATTCTAACCATAATTCTAACCCTAAATATGCTTGATTCTAACGCTAAAACTAAATCATCAATTTCAACACTGACCCTAAGCCTAAATGCTCTGAATTATGACCCAAAATGCTCTCCTGACCCTAAGCCTAACCCAAAACATCGATTCTACCAACACAAACCCTAACCCTAATCCTAACCCAACTCCTCCCCTACCCCTAAATGCACTCAAACCCTAACCCTAACCCCAACCCTAACACTAAAAATGCGCTTGATGCTAAGCCTAATCCTAACCCTAACCCTAACCCTAACCCTAACACTAACCCTCGATTCTACGAAAGCTAACCCTATACCTAACTCTAACCCTAACACTATACTTAAATGCACTCGATTCTAACCATCACGGTAAACATAACCCTAACCCTAACCCTAATCCTAACCCTAAATGCACTGTATTCTTACATTAACTCTCATCCTAATGTGCTTGATTCTAACACTAACTCTAAATCGTCAATCTCAACACTAACCCTAACCCTAAATGCACTCGATTCTAACCCAAAAGGCAATCCTGACCCTAACGCTAACCCTAACCCACGATTCTACGAAAGCTAACCCTATACATAAATCTACCCCTAACACTATCCTTAAATGTACTCGATTCTAACCTTCACCCTGAACATAACCCTAACCCTAACCCTAATCCTAACGCTAAATGCACTGGATTCTAACGATAACTCTAACCCTAAGGTGCTCGATTATAACCCTAACACTAAATCGTCAATCACAACACTAAGCCTAACTCTAAATGTACTCGACTCTAATCCAAAAGGCAATCCTGACCCTAAGCCTAACCCTAAACCTCGATTCTACCAACACAAACCCTAACCCTAATCCTAACCCTACTCCTATCCCTACCTCTATATGCACTCTAACCCTAACCCTAACCCATCCCCTAACACTAAAAATGCGCTTGATTCTAACCCTAACCCTAACCCTAACCCTAACCCTAACCCTCAATTCTACGAAACCTAACCCTAAACTTAACTCTAACCCTAAAACTATCCTTAAATGCTCTCGATTCTAATCCTGACCCTAATAACCCTAACCCCAACCCTAAGCCTAAATGCAGTGGATTCTAACCATAACTCTAACCCTAATGTGCTCGATTCTAAGCCTAACACTAAATCGTCAATCTCAACACTACCTGTAACCCTAAATGCACTCGATTCTAACCCAAAAGGCAATCCTGACCCTAAGCCTAAGCCCGAACCTCAATTCTACCAACAAAAACCCTAACCCTAATCCTAACCCTACTCCTACTCCTACACCTGAATGCCCTCTAACCCTAACCTTAACACTAAAAAGGCCCTTGCTTCTAACCCTAACCCTAAACCCAACCCTAACACTAATCCTAACCCTAACCCTAATCCTCGATTCTACGAAAGCTAACCCTATGCCTAACTCTAACCCTAACACTACCCTTAAATGCACTCGATTCTAACCCTCACCCTAAACATAAGCCTAACACTAACCCTAATCCTAACCCTAAATGCACTGAATTCTAACCTTAACTCTCATCCTAATGTGCTTGATTCTAACACTAACTCTAAATCGTCAATGTCAACACTAACCCTAACATTAAATGCACTAGATTCTAACTGAAAAGGCAATCCTGACCCTAACGCTAACCCTAACCCTCAATTCCATGAAAACTAACCCTAAACTTAACTCTAACCCTAACACTATCTTTAAATGCTTTCGATTCTAATCCTGACCCTAATAACCCTAACCCTAAGCCTAAATGCAGTTGATTCTAACCATAACTCTAACCCTAATGTGCTCGATTCTAAGCCTAACCCTAAATCGTCAATCTCAACACTACCTGTAACCCTAAATGCACTCGATTCTAACCCAAAATGCAATCCTGACCCTAAGCCTAAACCTGAACCTCGATTCTACCATCACTAACCCTAACCCAAATCCTAATCCTACCGCTACCCCTACCTCTAAATGCACTCTAACCCTAACACTAACCCTAACCCTGACACTAAAAATGCGCGTGATTCTAACCCCTACCCTACCCCTACCCCTAACCCTAACCCTAACGAATTCTAACCATAACTCTAACCCTAAATGTGCTCGATTCTAACCCTAACACTAAACCGTCAATCTCATCACTAACTCTAACCCGGAATTCACTCAATTCTAACCCAAAAGGCCATCCTGACCCTAAGCCTAACCCTAAACCTGGATTCTACCACCACAAACCGTAACCTTAATCCTAACCCTACTCCTTCCCCTACCCCTAAATGCACTCTAATCGTAAGCCCGACCCAACCGTAATACTAAAAATGCGCCTGATTCTAAAGCGACCCCGAACCACAACCCTAACCCTAACCCTCCATTCTACGAAAGCTAACCCTAAACCTAACTCTAACCCTAACACTATCCTTAACAGCACTCGATTCTAACCTCACCCTAAACATAACCGTAACCATAATCCTAAACCTAACCCTAAATACACTGGATTCTAACCAAAACCCTAACTGTAATGTTCTTGATTCTAACCCTAACACTAATTCGTCAATATCAACAGTAACTTTCAGCCTAAATGCACTAGATTCCAACCCAAAAGGCAATCCTGACCGTGAGCCTAACCCTAAATCTCGATTCTACCAACACTAACCCTAACCTTAATTCTAACCATGTCCCAACCCCTACCGCTAAATGCGCTGTAACCATACCCCTAACCCTAACACTAACCGTAACCCTAACGAATTCTAACCATAATTCTAACCCTAAATATGCTTGATTCTAACGCTAAAACTAAATCATCAATTTCAACACTGACCCTAAGCCTAAATGCTCTGAATTATGACCCAAAATGCTCTCCTGACCCTAAGCCTAACCCAAAACCTCGATTCTACCAACACAAACCCTAACCCTAATCCTAACCCAACTCCTCCCCTACCCCTAAATGCACTCAAACCCTAACCCTAACCCCAACCCTAACACTAAAAATGCGCTTGATGCTAAGCCTAATCCTAACCCTAACCCTAACCCTAACCCTAACACTAACCCTCGATTCTACGAAAGCTAACCCTATACCTAACTCTAACCCTAACACTATACTTAAATGCACTCGATTCTAACCATCACGGTAAACATAACCCTAACCCTAACCCTAATCCTAACCCTAAATGCACTGTATTCTTACATTAACTCTCATCCTAATGTGCTTGATTCTAACACTAACTCTAAATCGTCAATCTCAACACTAACCCTAACCCTAAATGCACTCGATTCTAACCCTAAAGGCAATCCTGACCCTAACGCTAACCCTAACCCACGATTCTACGAAAGCTAACCCTATACATAAATCTACCCCTAACACTATCCTTAAATGTACTCGATTCTAACCTTCACCCTGAACATAACCCTAACCCTAACCCTAATCCTAACGCTAAATGCACTGGATTCGAACGATAACTCTAACCCTAAGGTGCTCGATTATAACCCTAACACTAAATCGTCAATCACAACACTAAGCCTAACTCTAAATGTACTCGACTCTAATCCAAAAGGCAATCCTGACCCTAAGCCTAACCCTAAACCTCGATTCTACCAACACAAACCCTAACCCTAATCCTAACCCTACTCCTATCCCTACCTCTATATGCACTCTAACCCTAACCCTAACCCATCCCCTAACACTAAAAATGCGCTTGATTCTAACCCTAACCCTAACCCTAACCCTAACCCTAACCCTCAATTCTACGAAACCTAACCCTAAACTTAACTCTAACCCTAAAACTATCCTTAAATGCTCTCGATTCTAATCCTGACCCTAATAACCCTAACCCCAACCCTAAGCCTAAATGCAGTGGATTCTAACCATAACTCTAACCCTAATGTGCTCGATTCTAAGCCTAACACTAAATCATCAATCTCAACACTACCTGTAACCCTAAATGCACTCGATTCTAACCCAAAAGGCAATCCTGACCCTAAGCCTAAGCCTGAACCTCAATTCTACCAACAAAAACCCTAACCCTAATCCTAACCCTACTCCTACTCCTACACCTGAATGCCCTCTAACCCTAACCTTAACACTAAAAAGGCCCTTGCTTCTAACCCTAACCCTAAACCCAACCCTAACACTAATCCTAACCCTAACCCTAATCCTCGATTCTACGAAAGCTAACCCTATACCTAACTCTAACCCTAACACTACCCTTAAATGCACTCGATTCTAACCCTCACCCTAAACATAAGCCTAACACTAACCCTAATCCTAACCCTAAATGCACTGAATTCTAACCTTAACTCTCATCCTAATGTGCTTGATTCTAACACTAACTCTAAATCGTCAATGTCAACACTAACCCTAACACTAAATGCACTAGATTCTAACTGAAAAGGCAATCCTGACCCTAACGCTAACCCTAACCCTCAATTCCATGAAAACTAACCCTAAACTTAACTCTAACCCTAACACTATCTTTAAATGCTTTCGATTCTAATCCTGACCCTAATAACCCTAACCCTAAGCCTAAATGCAGTTGATTCTAACCATAACTCTAACCCTAATGTGCTCGATTCTAAGCCTAACCCTAAATCGTCAATCTCAACACTACCTGTAACCCTAAATGCACTCGATTCTAACCCAAAATGCAATCCTGACCCTAAGCCTAAACCTGAACCTCGATTCTACCATCACTAACCCTAACCCAAATCCTAATCCTACCGCTACCCCTACCTCTAAATGCACTCTAACCCTAACACTAACCCTAACCCTGACACTAAAAATGCGCGTGATTCTAACCCCTACCCTACCCCTACCCCTAACCCTAACCCTAACGAATTCTAACCATAACTCTAACCCTAAATGTGCTCGATTCTAACCCTAACACTAAACCGTCAATCTCATCACTAACTCTAACCCGGAATTCACTCAATTCTAACCCAAAAGGCCATCCTGACCCTAAGCCTAACCCTAAACCTGGATTCTACCACCACAAACCGTAACCTTAATCCTAACCCTACTCCTTCCCCTACCCCTAAATGCACTCTAATCGTAAGCCCGACCCAACCGTAATACTAAAAATGCGCCTGATTCTAAACCGACCCCGAACCACAACCCTAACCCTAACCCTCCATTCTACGAAAGCTAACCCTAAACCTAACTCTAACCCTAACACTATCCTTAACAGCACTCGATTCTAACCTCACCTTAAACATAACCGTAACCATAATCCTAAACCTAACCCTAAATACACTGGATTCTAACCAAAACCCTAACTGTAATGTTCTTGATTCTAACCCTAACACTAATTCGTCAATATCAACAGTAACTTTCAGCCTAAATGCACTAGATTCCAACCCAAAAGGCAATCCTGACCGTGAGCCTAACCCTAAATCTCGATTCTACCAACACTAACCCTAACCTTAATTCTAACCATGTCCCAACCCCTACCGCTAAATGCGCTGTAACCATACCCCTAACCCTAACACTAACCGTAACCCTAACGAATTCTAACCATAACTCGAACCCTAAATATGCTTGATTCTAACGCTAAAACTAAATCATCAATTTCAACACTAACCCTAAGCCTAAATGCTCTGAATTATGACCCAAAATGCTCTCCTGACCCTAAGCCTAACCCAAAACCTCCATTCTACCAACACAAACCCTAACCCTAATCCTAACCCAACTCCTCCCCTACCCCTAAATGCACTCAAACCCTAACCCTAACCCCAACCCTAACACTAAAAATGCGCTTGATACTAAGCCTAATCCTAACCCTAACCCTAACCCTAACACTAACCCTCGATTCTACGAAAGCTAACCCTATACCTAACTCTAACCCTAACACTATACTTAAATGCACTCGATTCTAACCTTCACGGTAAACATACCCCTAACCCTAACCCTAATCCTAACCCTAAATGCACTGTATTCTTACCTTAACTCTCATCCTAATGTGCTTGATTCTAACACTAACTCTAAATCGTCAATCTCAACACTAACCCTAACCCTAAATGCACTCGATTCTAGCCCAAAAGGCAATCCTGACCCTAACGCTAACCCTAACCCACGATTCTACGAAAGCTAACCCTATACATAAATCTACCCCTAACACTATCCTTAAATGTACTCGATTCTAACCTTCACCCTGAACATAACCCTAACCCTAATCCTAACGCTAAATGCACTGGATTCGAACGATAACTCTAACCCTAAGGTGCTCGATTATAACCCTAACACTAAATCGTCAATCTCAACACTAAGCCTAACTCTAAATGTACTCGACTCTAATCCAAAAGGCAATCCTGACCCTAAGCCTAACCCTAAACCTCGATTCTACCAACACAAACCCTAACCCTAATCCTAACCCTACTCCTATCCCTACCTCTATATGCACTCAAACCCTAACCCTGACCCAACCCCTAACACTAAAAATCGCTTGATTCTAACCCCAACCCTAACCCTAACCCTCAATTCTACGAAACCTAACCCTAAACTTAACTCTAACCCTAAAATTATCCTTAAATGCTCTCGATTCTAATCCTGACCCTAATAACCCTAACCCCAACCCTAAGCCTAAATGCAGTGGATTCTAACCATAACTCTAACCCTAATGTGCTCGATTCTAAGCCTAACACTAAATCGTCAATTTCAACACTAACTGTAACCCTAAATGCACTCGATTCTAACCCAAAAGGCAATCCTGACCCTAAGCCTAAGCCTGAACCTCAATCCTACCAATAAAAACCCTAACCCTAATCCTAACCCTACTCCTACTCCTACACCTGAATGCCCTATAACCCTAACCTTAACACTAAAAAGGCCCTTGCTTCTAACCCTAACCCTAAACCCAACCCTAACCCTAACCCTAACCCTAATCCTAACCCTAACCCTAATCCTCGATTCTACGAAAGCTAACCCTATACCTAACTCTAACCCTAACACTACCCTTAAATGCACTCGATTCTAACCCTCACCCTAAACATAAGCCTAACACTAACCCTAATCCTAACCCTAAATGCACTGGATTCTAACCTTAACTCTCATCCTAATGTGCTTGATTCTAACACTAACTCTAAATCGTCAATGTCAACACTAACCCTAACACTAAATGCACTAGATTCTAACTGAAAAGGCAATCCTGACCCTAACGCTAACCCTAACCCTCAATTCCACGAAAACTAACCCTAAACTTAACTCTAACCCTAACACTATCTTTAAATGCTCTCGATTCTAATCCTGACCCTAATAACCCTAACCCTAACCCTAAGCCTAAATGCAGTTGATTCTAACCATAACTCTAACCCTAATGTGCTCGATTCTAAGCCTAACCCTAAATCGTCAATCTCAACACTACCTGTAACCCTACATGCACTCGATTCTTGTAACGGGACGAGTTAGAGCAGACCCCTATCCATTTTCAGGACGCCACACTGAGAGCCTGCCTAGATAACCTTGGGGCTTGTCAGTAGGGGTGGAACTAGATGGATTCAGGAGGAAGGGTCTCGTCCTTGTTTGCAACGTGGCAGCTCTTTGTCCTGGCTCCGGATGTCCAGTGGAGAAGACACCCATATAAGGAAAGGTGATAGGTGATAGGTTCAATGTAAAAGGTGATAGGTGATAGGTTCTACGTAGGGCTTAGGAATGTACTTAGGAATGTACGTAGGTAAAACTATAAATGCATGTGATTTAGATGAATAAAACGGAGTCTTCACCATCTTTGTCTCCCGCCCCATTCATTACTCACGAGATCAAGGCCTCTTGCTGGACAAGAGCCTTGGGTCGGGGTTAGGGGTTCCTGTAAGTGGTCTAGGGGACCCCAACATTCTGGCGCCCATTTCACGGGGCGGAAAAAGAAGAAGAAAGGAAAAAATCCACGGAACACAGCACAGGGCCAAAAGCGTAGTCCTTTAGCGGGGAAAAGACGTACCTGTGTGCCCTGGGGTGCCTCAGACTGACCAATCTGAGAAGAATTTGGTGCACTCAGCCTCAGGAAGAAAAAGGAAAAAGACGACACCAGTCTCGTGAGTAACCTGCTTCGGGAGCAGTGAAGTAAGACTAATCTTACTATGGGGCTAGTTGAATCAGTAGAGACGGCCGATAGAGAAACTTTTGTTAAGATAATTTACAGATCAGCTAAGACACAGGGGGTCGTCATTCAAAAAAAGGTGATTGGGGAGTTCTTAAACGAAGTAGAAAGAATTTGTCCCTGGACAAAGCAGAGACCTCCGGTCTCTATAAGCTCGTGGAAAGTAGTAGGGGAACAGTTAACTAGCTATGACTCCGAAAATCCTGGGGATCTGGAGCTAACAAGTTTCTTTATGTATAATATAGTAAAAGCGGCCCTTCAGGCTGCGGATGGCTGTTGTGATCGGCAACCCAGGCAATTCCCAGCCTCCACACAAACAACGCCTTCCGTTTCACCAGATTCCTCCCCTGAACCATCCCGTCCGAGTTCTCCCAGTCCACCTTCAATTTATCCTAATTTAGGACAGCTGCAGGAGCAGAGTCAGAGGGAGGAGGAGAGAGAAAGAATGCAGCAGGAGATAGATGAGCTAAAGAGTAGAATACGGGACTTAGAAATTGAAAAGAAAAAATCAGTTAAATTCAAAGAGGAAGTCAAAGTTCCCGCCAAACGGGAGGACCCTGAAACAAAGAAAAGGGTAAAAGTGAGTGGGAAACAAAGGGAATTGGCATGGTCTCCAGGGAGAGAGAGCGCAAGGGAGACACCTAGTGGACAGGTAGAGACATTGCAAAAGGAAAAAATTCTGGTTAAAGGAATAGAGATATCTGATGAACAAAGAGAGGTATTACAGAAAAAGAATTTTTTGAAGGAATATGAGGAAACTTCTAGTGAATATTTTTCTCCATTACAACAAGCGATAAGGAAATTACAAAAGGAAGGTAAAGACGAGGTTCTAGAGTATCTTGGCCTTCAAAATGTTTTCCCTGTATTAGAAACACCTAGAGATGATAATAATCCAGCACAAAGGACACACTGTATGGTATCTCCATATCTGTTAAAAGAGCTCAAAAGAGCCATAACAGACTATGGACTTAAATCACCATATGTGAAAGTCAGGATTAAAGAATTGGCCTCGCATATACTTACTCCCAATGATTGGAAGCTTGTTATGAGGGCCATCCTCACGCCAGGAGAGATGGTAGTATGGTTAGGGATGTTTTCTGAAGAATGTAGATTAATGGCAGTACGCCATAATCCTGATAACCCTCAAAATGTTCAAAGATATTATGAGATGTTATTCGGTGGTGGACAGTATAGCACAGATAGGGCACAAATTCAGCACCCTGTGGAATTATATGAGCGGCTAGCACAATGTGTAGAGAGGGCTTATGACAAGTTGCCAGTTAAAGGAGAAAGTAAAACTTCATTAAGTGCTTTAAAGCAAAAACCCGATGAACCTTTTTCTGACTTTTGTGCAAGAGTTCAAGATGCTGTGACAAAGATCATGGGGGAAGTAGAAGGGACTGTAGTTGTAATCAAGGATATCTTGAGAAACAGTTGTAATACAGACTGCAAAAAGGCCATGATAGGATTGAAAAGGGATGCTGGGGTGGAAGAAATGTTACAAAGATGTGAGATAGTGGGTAGTGAGGTCTATGCTGCACAAGTTCGAGCCCAGGCATATCATGAAAATAGGCCGACTAAAAAACCAGACAAAAAATGCTTTCAATGTGGCAAGTTTGGGCATTTCAAAAAGGATTGCAAAGTAAGGCCGACACAAAGTGGTGGAGCCAGACCCAAGATACCCTGCCCAAAATGTAGAAAACCGGGGCACTGGGGATCAGAATGTCGTAGTGGCCTGCCTCAGCAATATTTAAACACCCTAACGGGCCCCTCCCCAGCCCAGGAACAAAGGGGAGGAATGGGTTTTCTACCGCCCTCTGCCGACCAATGGCAGGACAATCCCAATGCCAGCACAATGGCATTACGCCAGAGATATCAGGAATTAGCAGGAATGCGTCCTTTCAAATAGAGGACCTACATAGCGCTGGATATTTTTCTATTAATCCAATGACTACAGTCATGGTTCCCATACAGGAAAAAATCAAGCTCAAACCAGATAGCATAGGAATACTGTTAGCACCCGCAGCTCATGAATATACAGGCATGATACCCATAACACATATGTTTCCACCTGATATGGAATTTCAATATATTCCAATGATGAATACTACTAATATGGAGAGTTTATTAGATGCAGAACAAAAAATAGCAGTGTTATTACTATTTCCAAAAATAGCAGATTCTCAAGTATTCTTGACACAGCAAATTACTCTGGAGAGGCCACAACTTACAGTCATTATAGAAGGGAGGAGATGTACAGGCCTCATGGACACTGGGGCTGATCGTACAGTCTTTCCCTTAGAGCAGTGGAATTCCGCGTGGCCTTTAGGGCAAGCACAAAATTTATATGGCATAGGGGGTGTTCAGGCAGCGGTCGAAGCAAAACGGCCATTGAGATGGGAATTTGAAGGAAAAACAGGAAAGGTCTGGCCACATGTATTACCAGGACTCCCAATCATTTTATGGGGTCGAGATCTGTTGTCACAAATAGGCCTTACCATATCTACAATAGAAAATTTTTAGTGGGGCCCCCTGGAATGGCTGCACAACCCATACCTGTTCCACAATTACAATGGATCAATGATGAACCAATTTGGGTTGACCAGTGGGCCTTGACTAATGATAAAATAGCAGCCTTAAAGGAGATTGTCAAAGAACAACTTAGTTTAGGACATATAGAGGAATCTTTCAGTGCGTGGAATTCACCTGTGTTTGCTATTAAAAAGAGATCAGACAAATGGAGAATGTTGACAGACCTAAGAAAAGTTAATGCATCCATGCTTACTATGGGTTCGTTACAACCAGGACTTCCTTCACCAAATATGATACCAAAAGATTATAAAATATGGGTTATTGACATTAAAGATTGTTTTTACAGCATTCCCATTCATCCTCTGGATCGGCAGAGATTTGCTTTCTCCATACCTTCCATTAATTTGCAGGAACCCTATATGAGGTATCAATGGAAAGTACTGCCACAAGGTATGAAGAACAGTCCTACATTGTGCCAATGGTATGTGCATAAAGTACTTCAACCCATGAGAGAGAAATATAAGGAGGCCATAATAATACATTACATGGATGATATTTTGGCAGCACATAGAGATGGTGAACTGCTAGAAAAAATGTTACAGGAAGGGATACAAACTCTTAGCAAGCATGGGCTACAGGTAGCACCAGAAAAAATACAGAAGGCACTACCAATTGATTACTTAGGGTATAAGTTATCAGACAGAGAGATTCAAATTAAGTTTCCAAATTTTGATATACAAAAGGTCAAAACTCTGAATGATTTCCAAAAACTGATAGGAGAGATTCAGTGGTGCAGGCCAAGGCTTGGTATCTCTACCTCTGCATTAGCACCACTATATGAATTATTGAAAGGCTCTTCTGACCTTAATTCAAGTAGGGATTGGACCCCTGAAGCTCTTAAATGTATTAAGAATATTCAAAATACTCTCATACAACAAACCACTCAAAGATATGACAAGGGAGAGAAAATAAATTTAACTATACTTTTCACTCCAAACTTACCAACTGGGGTTTTACATCAGCAATTAGGAATCCTTGAGTGGATTCATTTACCACAGGTAAAGAACAGAACATGTTCTCCTTATACAAACCTAGTGGCTAAGGTTATTTGGAAAGGCATACAGAGAGCACGAGCTCTTAGTGGTATGGATCCTGTAAGAATTTTTACTTCCTATACCTCTCAACAATTGGAAAAATGTTTTATGGAAGATGCAGATTGGCAAATTATAATTGGACAGGATTATCAGTATGGCAATCCTGTGCCATTTGCTGATCAACTCACTGCATGGCCATGGTCTTGGTCAGACAAGCATTCTGAGTCGCCTGTAGTAGGGATCAATGTTTTTACAGATGCCACAAAACATCAACGAGCATCTTTATACATACCATCTGAAAAGAGGTTACAAGTGTTTGAGACATCATTTACCTCTACTCAACAAAATGAACTGTTTGCTGTGCTTCAAGCTCTTTTAATTGATGTCCCTATTAATATTATCACAGATAGTAAGTATGTATCAGGGTTAATACCCAATTTAGAGACTGCCTATATTCCTACACGTCAGGATTCTATCACACATCTTACCTTAGAAACACAAAAGGCTATTAGAGGTAGATTTAATAAATTCCATGTTTTACATATTCGATCACATTCTAATTTACCAGGACCCTTGACTGAAGGCAATGCGATTGCTGATGAAGCCTTGCAAGTTTTTCATGCGGAGTCATCTCCAATATTAGCTCATTCTAAATTTCATTTGTCTGCACGATCTCTTAGACATTTATTTGGCATAACAAAAAGGGAAGCAAGGCAAATTGTAAAGGCATGCACCCAATGTGCTCCGTTTCTCCCACCACCACCTATACACCCAAAAAATCCTATAGGTGACTGCCCAAATGATATTTGGCAGATGGATGTCACTCACTATTCGTCATTTGGACGTCCTCAATATATACATGTATGTGTAGATACTTTTTCAGGCTTTCTTATGGCAACTGCTCACTGCGGTGAAGCAGTCAAAGATGTGACAACTCACTTGCTAGCATGTTTTGCTAATCATGGAGTGCCAAAATGTTTAAAAACAGATAATGGCCCAGCCTATATGTCAGCTGCATTTAAAAAATTCTGCTATGAATTTTCCATCTATCATGTTACTGGCATTCCTTATAACCCTACAGGTCAAGCCATTGTTGAAAGGGCAAATCGTTCCCTCAAGGTTTACTTGCAAAAACAAAAAGGGGGAATTATACAAGGCCCTCAGGCATCTCTCAATTTAGCCTTATATACATTAAATTATTTAAAATTCGATGATAAGAATCTTTCAGCAGCCATGAAATATGCTATTGCTATAAAAACATCAAAAGGAACTTCACTTCTAGAAAAAACACAAATAGAGAATGAAGGAAAACAGGCCATGTGGCGTGATGCAGAAGGAATATGGCATGGTCCAGGAAAAATAATCATATGGGGAAAGGGTTATGCTTGTGTTTCCACAGGAAAAGAGAAAGAACAGTGGGTACCAGTACGCAGGCTTCGGCTGATAGAAGAGAGAGACAACGGGAAGAAAATCACAGGGCAAGAGACTGAGAGCAGCAAAGCGGAGAAAGAAGCTGGAAGAACAAATAAGAAGTCTTTGTCTTCAAAATGAGGAAGTTGATTCTGTTTCTATTAGTGACTCTTGGGGTCGGAGAAAGTCCAACTCCGACCCAGGAGACAAGTGGGGATGCACATCACTGGGCGTTCATCCCGAATCCTCCGTGGGTGAGGGCCATGAGATGGGGTGAGAAGATACCAACACTAGTATTACATGGCAGTTTATCACGCATGTTTGGGGGTACAGGTTTTGAATCTATAGGTAAATCAAATAGTTCACAGCCAAGGATGAACTTTACTGGATTGATCGCAGGATTACCGCTCTGTCTTCAAAAGAAGGTTGTTGGACGATGGACTGGTACTACATGGGTTTTTAATGATATAGCAGCCGATGCGACATGGTGTGCAAATAGAACTCTGGGACATGAGACTTTAGCTTATTGAGGGGACTCTAGACTTTTTCGCCTACGGACTTGGGTCACTGAGGGACAAGATATAGATAAAAAACGAGAAATAGGTTTGAGACATAGACCATATTGTACAAAAATGAATGGGGCACAAGACATGGGACAAAAATGAGAAGTGATTTCTAGATCTGGACCACAATGTAGCAAGAGAAATGATCCTTATGTCTCCATTTATCGTAATTATTGAGGTTTTGTATCATTTGAAGATTGTCAGTAACATCAATGTCAACAGACTGTGTTATTCTTAGAGCATTATAAGGAGAGTCTTACCTCATGTCACAACCTATCGCATTTTAGGCCAGATTGCTATGTCTCAGGATATCCTAGTCCTAGATATGTTACTAACAAGGGTTCTGATACAGCAGGGATTGAACGGGTGATTGCCGCTATTGGGGGGCAGACAGTACAAAGTTTTGTAGGACCATTTATTATTGTAAGACCAAACGGCAAAATAATTACAAACCATATTAGTCTTACGGCGCGAGTGTGTTTAGGATCATCTCATGCCTTTATGTGGGATCGTGCAAGTCAGTCTACACTCGTGCCACATATGAATATGACAGGGATATTCAATTTAACTTGTCCGAATTGTTCGGTACATGAATGCATGGGGCCACAATTTGATAAAGGAAGGCTTTACATCATTGCTAGGCCAAAGTATGCACTCACAGTAGTGAAAACGCAAGGATGGTATCGCACTCCGGCTGACAATATTATGTCAGTATTAGATCAAAAGATAACAAGTATGATGCGATTCAAAAGATGTATCTCATGTGTAGTGTTAGGTATAACCTTATTAGTTGAACTAATTGTTAGTTCTACTGCTCTCGCAATGTCTGTTTCTAACACACAGAATAGTGTCCAGGAAGCAAATGCTCTTCATGATCTCATGCGCAATGTCTCAGAAGGATTTCAACGTCAGGCTCAAATGGATAAGGAATTTTACAATGCTATTCGTGCTTTACAGAAAGCAGTACTGTTCTGGGGACATGAAGTTGCATATCTAGAATTACAATCAAAGTTGCAATGTGATTATAGGTACAATACTTTTTGTCTTACTCCAAAACAATATGATGCAACTGAAATGGCATGGGAAAAGATTCGGGCTCAATTACAAGGTGTAATCAGTGATAATATGACCTTAGAGCTCCAACAATTGATTCAATTGGCAGAAAATATCAATCAGGCTTCCCATGAAGACCTACTTCCACATAAAACTGCTCAAAATATCTTAGATTTTTTCCAACATGCTGATCCCTGGCACTCACTAAAAACTTGGCTAATTTCATTAGGATCAGGAGTACTAACATTGCTTATATTAGTTGCTATTATACCAATATTATTAAAATGGATATTGTTAACAATCCGTAATTCCCTCACTAAACATACCGTGTTGGCTATGAAAGAACAACTGTACCAAAACAAAAAGGGGGAGTTGTAACGGGACGAGTTAGAGCCGACCCCTATCCATTTTCAGGACGCCACACTGAGAGCCTGCCTAGATAACCTAGGGGCTTGTCAGTAGGGGTGGAACTAGATGGATTCAGGAGGAAGGGTCTCGTCCTTGTTTGCAACGTGGCAGCTCTTTGTCCTGGCTCCGGTTGTCCAGTGGAGAAGACACCCATATAAGGAAAGGTGATAGGTGATAGGTTCAATGTAAAAGGTGATAGGTGATAGGTTCTACGTAGGGCTTAGGAATGTACTTAGGAATGTACGTAGGTAAAACTATAAATGCATGTGATTTAGATGAATAAAACGGAGTCTTCACCATCTTTGTCTCCCGCCCCATTCATTACTCACGAGATCAAGGCCTCTTGCTGGACAAGAGCCCTGGGTCGGGGTTAGGGGTTCCTGTAAGTGGTCTAGGGGACCCCAACAGATTCTAACACAAAAGGCAATCCTGACCCTAAGCCTAAGCCTGAACCTCAATTCTACCAACAAAAACCCTAACCCTAATCCTAACCCTACTCCTACTCCTACACCTGAATGCCCTCTAACCCTAACCTTAACACTAAAAAGGCCCTTGCTTCTAACCCTAACCCTAAACCCAACCCTAACCCTAACCCTAACCCTAATCCTAACCCAAACCCTAATCCTCGATTCTACGAAAGCTAACCCTATACCTAACTCTAACCCTAACACTACCCTTGAATGCACTCGATTCTAACCCTCACCCTAAACATAAGCCTAACACTAACCCTAATCCTAACCCTAAATGCACTGGATTCTAACCTTAACTCTCATCCTAATGTGCTTGATTCTAACACTAACTCTAAATCGTCAATGTCAACACTAACCCTAACACTAAATGCACTCGATTCTAACTGAAAAGGCAATTCTGACCCTAACGCTAACCCTAACCGTCAATTCTACGAAAACTAACCCTAAACTTAACTCTAACCCTAACACTATCTTTAAATGCTCTCGATTCTAATCCTGACCCTAATAACCCTAACCCTAACCCTAAGCCTAAATGCAGTGGATTCTAACCATAACTGTAACTGTAATGTTCTTGATTCTAACCCTAACACTAATTCGTCAATATCAAGAGTAACTTTCAGCCTAAATGCATTAGATTCCAACCCAAAAGGCAATCCTGACCGTGAGCCTAACCCTAAATCTCGATTCTACCAACACTAACCCTAACCTTAATTCTAACCATGCCCCAACCCTTACCGCTAAATGCGCTGTAACCATACCCCTAACCCTAACACTAACTGTAACCCTAACGAATTCTAACCATAACTCGAACGCTAAATATGCTTGATTCTAACGCTAAAACTAAGTCATCAATTTCAACACTAACCCTAAGCCTAAATGCTCTGAATTATGACCCCAAATGCTCTCCTGACCCTAAGCCTAACCCAAAACCTCGATTCTACCAACACAAACCCTAACCGTAATCCTAACCCAACTCCTCCCCTACCCCTAAATGCACTCAAACCCTAACCCTAACCCCAACCCTAACACTAAAAATGCGCTTGATTCTAAGCCTAATCCTAACCCTAACCCTAACCCTAACCCTAACACTAACCCTCGATTCTACGAAAGCTAACCCTATACCTAACTCTAACCCTAACACTATACTTAAATGCACTCGATTCTAACCTTCACGGTAAACATACCCCTAACCCTAACCCTAATCCTAACCCTAAAGGCACTGTATTCTTACCTTAACTCTCATCCTAACGTGCTTGATTCTAACACTAACTCTAAATCGTCAATCTCAACACTAACCCTAACCCTAAATGCACTCGATTCTAACCCAAAAGGCAATCCTGACCCTAACGCTAACCCTAACCCACGATTCTACGAAAGCTAACCCTATACATAAATCTACCCCTAACACTATCCTTAAATGTACTCGATTCTAACCTTCACCCTGAACATAACCCTAACCCTAACCCTAATCCTAACGCTAAATGCACGGGATTCTAACGATAACTCTAACCCTAAGATGCTCGATTATAACCCTAACACTAAATCGTCAATCTCAACACTAAGCCTAACTCTAAATGTACTCGACCCTAATCCAAAAGGCAATCCTGACCCTAAGCCTAACCCTAAACCTCGATTCTACCAACACAAACCCTAACCCTAATCCTAACCCTACTCCTATCCCTACCTCTATATGCACTCTAACTCTAACCCTAACCCATCCCCTAACACTAAAATTGCGCTTGATTCTAACCCTAACCCTAACCCTAACCCTCAATTCTACGAAAACTAACCCTAAACTTAACTCTAACCCTAAAACTATCCTTAAATGCTCTCGATTCTAATCCTGACCCTAATAACCCTAACCCCAACCCTAAGCCTAAATGCAGTGGATTCTAACCATAACTCTAACCCTAATGTGCTCGATTCTAAGCCTAACACTAAATCGTCAATCTCAACACTAACTGTAACCCTAAATGCACTCGATTCTAACCCAAAAGGCAATCCTGACCCTAAGCCTAAGCCTGAACCTCAATTCTACCAACAAAAACCCTAACCCTAATCCTAACCCTACTCCTACTCCTACACCTGAATGCCCTCTAACCCTAACCTTAACACTAAAAAGGCCCTTGCTTCTAACCCTAACCCTAAACTCAACCCTAACCCTAACCCTAACCCTAATCCTAACCCAAACCCTAATCCTCGATTCTACGAAAGCTAACCCTATACCTAACTCTAACACTAACACTACCCTTAAATGCACTCGATTCTAACCCTCACCCTAAACGTAAGCCTAACACTAACCCGAATCCTAACCCTAAATGCACTGGATTCTAACCTTAACTCTCATCCTAATGTGCTTGATTCTAACACTAACTCTAAATCGTCAATGTCAACACTAACCCTAACACTAAATGCACTCGATTCTAACTGAAAAGGCAATCCTGACCCTAACGCTAACCCTAACCCTCAATTCTACGAAAACTAACCCTAAACTTAACTCTAACCCTAACACTATCTTTAAATGCTCTCGATCCTAATCCTGATCCTAATAACCCTAACGCCAACCCTAAGCCTAAATGCAGTGGATTCTAACCATAACTCTAACCCTAATGTGCTCGATTCTAACCCTAACCCTAAATCGTCAATGTCAACACTTCCTGTAACCCTAAATGCACTCGATTCTAACCCAAAACGCAATCCTGACCCTAAGCCTAAGCCTGAACCTCAATTCTACCAACAAAAACCCTAACCCTAATCCTAACCCTACTCCTACTCCTACACCTGAATGCCCTCTAACCCTAACCCTAACCCTAACCTTAACACTAAAAATGCCCTTGCTTCTAACCCTAACCATAAACCCACCCCTAACCCGAACACTAACCCTAATCCTAACCCTAACCCTAACTGTCAATTCTAAGAAAGCTAACCCTAACCTCACTCTAACCCTAACACTATCCTTAAATGCACTCCATTCTAATCCTCACCCTAAACATAACCGTAACCCTAAGCGTAAGCCTAACCCTAAATGCACTGGATTCTAACCATAACTGTAACTGTAATGTTCTTGATTCTAACTCTAACACTAATTCGTCAATCTGGACAGTAACCTTAAGCCTAAATGCACTCTATTCTAACCCAAAAGGCAATCCTGACCCGGAGCCTAACCCTAAACCTCGATTCTACCAACACTAACCCTAACCTTAATTCTAACCATGCCCCAACCCCTACCGCTAAATGCACTCTAAAAATACCCCTAACCCTAACACTAACCGTAACCCTAACGTATTCTAACCATAACTCTATCCCTAAATATGCTTGATTCTAACGCTAAAACTAAATCATCAATTTCAACACTAACCCTAAGCCTAAATGCTCTGAATTATGACCCAAAATGCTCTCCTGACCCTAAGCCTAACCCTAAACCTCGATTCTACCAACACAAACCTTAACCCTAGTCCTAACCCTACTCCTACTCCTACCCCTAAATGCACTCTAAGCCATACCCTGACGAAAACCGGAAAACTAAAAATGCGCCTGATTCTAACCCTAACCCTGACCCTAAGCCTGACCTTAACCCTAATCCTCGATTCCAAGAAACTAACCCTAAACCTAACTCTAACCCTAGCACTATCCTTAAATGCTCTCCATTCGAACCCTGACCCTAAACCTAACCTTAACCCTGCCCCTACCCCTAACCCTAAATGCACTGAATTCTAAGCATAACTCTAACCCTAAATGTGCTCGATTCAAACCATAACACTAAATCGTCAATTTGAACACTAACCCAAAGCCTAAATACACTCGATTCTGATCCAAAATGCAATCCTGACCCTAAGCCTAAACCGAAACCTCGATTCTACCATCACTAACCCTAACCCAAATCCTAATCCTACCGCTACCCCTACCTCTAAATGCACTCTAACCCTAACACTAACCCTAACCCTGACACTAAAAATGCGCGTGATTCTAACCCCTACCCTACCCCTACCCCTAACCCTAACCCTAACGAATTCTAACCATAACTCTAACCCTAAATGTGCTCGATTCTAACCCTAACACTAAACCGTCAATCTCATCACTAACTCTAACCCGGAATTCTCTCAATTCTAACCCAAAAGGCCATCCTGACCCTAAGCCTAACCCTAAACCTGGATTCTACCACCACAAACCGTAACCTTAATCCTAACCCTACTCCTTCCCCTACCCCTAAATGCACTCTAATCGTAAGCCCGACCCAACCGTAATACTAAAAATGCGCCTGATTCTAAACCGACCCCGAACCACAACCCTAACCCTAACCCTCCATTCTACGAAAGCTAACCCTAAACCTAACTCTAACCCTAACACTATCCTTAACAGCACTCGATTCTAACCTCACCCTAAACATAACCGTAACCATAATCCTAAACCTAACTCTAAATACACTGGATTCTAACCAAAACCCTAACTGTAATGTTCTTGATTCTAACCCTAACACTAATTCGTCAATATCAACAGTAACTTTCAGCCTAAATGCACTAGATTCCAACCCAAAAGGCAATCCTGACCGTGAGCCTAACCCTAAATCTCGATTCTACCAACACTAACCCTAACCTTAATTCTAACCATGCCCCAACCCCTACCGCTAAATGCGCTGTAACCATACCCCTAACCCTAACACTAACCGTAAGCCTAACGAATTCTAACCATAACTCGAACCCTAAATATGCTTGATTCTAACGCTAAAACTAAATCATCAATTTCAACACTAACCCTAAGCCTAAATGCTCTGAATTATGACCCCAAATGCTCTCCTGACCCTAAGCCTAACCCAAAACCTCGATTCTACCAACACAAACCCTAACCCTAATCCTAACCCAACTCCTCCCCTACCCCTAAATGCACTCAAACCCTAACCCTAACCCCAACCCTAACACTAAAAATGAGCTTGATGCTAAGCCTAATCCTAACCCTAACCCTAACCCTAACCCTAACACTAACCCTCGATTCTAGGAAAGCTAACCCTATACCTAACTCTAACCCTAACACTATACTTAAATGCACTCGATTCTAACCTTCACGGTAAACATAACCTTAACCCTAACCCTAATCCTAACCCTAAATGCACTGTATTCTTACGTTAACTCTCATCCTAATGTGCTTGATTCTAACACTAACTCTAAATCGTCAATCTCAACACTAACCCTAACCCTAAATGCACTCGATTCTAACCCAAAAGGCAATCCTGACCCTAACGCTAACCCTAACCCACGATTCTACGAAAGCTAACCCTATACATAAATCTACCCCTAACACTATCCTTAAATGTACTCGATTCTAACCTTCACCCTGAACATAACCCTAACCCTAACCCTAATCCTAACGCTAAATGCACTGGATTCTAACGATAACTCTAACCCTAAGGTGCTCGATTATAACCCTAACACTAAATCGTCAATCACAACACTAAGCCTAACTCTAAATGTACTCGACTCTAATTCAAAAGGCAATCCTGACCCTAAGCCTAACCCTAAACCTCGATTCTACCAACACAAACCCTAACCCTAATCCTAACCCTACTCCTATCCCTACCTCTATATGCACTCTAACCCTAACCCTAACCCATCCCCTAACACTAAAAATGCGCTTGATTCTAACCCTAACCCTAACCCTAACCCTAACCCTAACCTTCAATTCTACGAAACCTAACCCTAAACTTAACTCTAACCCTAAAACTATCCTTAAATGCTCTCGATTATAATCCTTACCCTAATAACCCTAACGCCAACCCTAAGCCTAAATGCAGTGGATTCTAACCATAACTCTAACCCTAATGTGCTCGATTCTAAGCCTAACACTAAATCGTCAATCTCAACACTACCTGTAACCCTAAATGCACTCGATTCTAACCCAAAATGCAATCCTGACCCTAAGCCTAAACCGAAACCTCGATTCTACCATCACTAACCCTAACCCAAATCCTAATCCTACCGCTACCCCTACCTCTAAATGCACTCTAACCCTAACACTAACCCTAACCCTGACACTAAAAATGCGCGTGATTCTAACCCCTACCCTACCCCTACCCCTAACCCTAACCCTAACGAATTCTAACCATAACTCTAACCCTAAATGTGCTCGATTCTAACCCTAACACTAAACCGTCAATCTCATCACTAACTCTAACCCGGAATTCACTCAATTCTAACCCAAAAGGCCATCCTGACCCTAAGCCTAACCCTAAACCTGGATTCTACCACCACAAACCGTAACCTTAATCCTAACCCTACTCCTTCCCCTACCCCTAAATGCACTCTAATCGTAAGCCCGACCCAACCGTAATACTAAAAATGCGCCTGATTCTAAACCGACCCCGAACCACAACCCTAACCCTAACCCTCCATTCTACGAAAGCTAACCCTAAACCTAACTCTAACCCTAACACTATCCTTAACAGCACTCGATTCTAACCTCACCCTAAACATAACCGTAACCATAATCCTAAACCTAACTCTAAATACACTGGATTCTAACCAAAACCCTAACTGTAATGTTCTTGATTCTAACCCTAACACTAATTCGTCAATATCAACAGTAACTTTCAGCCTAAATGCACTAGATTCCAACCCAAAAGGCAATCCTGACCGTGAGCCTAACCCTAAATCTCGATTCTACCAACACTAACCCTAACCTTAATTCTAACCATGCCCCAACCCCTACCGCTAAATGCGCTGTAACCATACCCCTAACCCTAACACTAACCGTAAGCCTAACGAATTCTAACCATAACTCGAATGCTTGATTCTAACGCTAAAACTAAATCATCAATTTCAACACTAACCCCTAAGCCTAAATGCTCTGAATTATGACCCCAAATGCTCTCCTGACCCTAAGCCTAACCCAAAACCTCCATTCTACCAACACAAACACTAACCCTAATCCTAACCCAACTCCTCCCCCTACCCCTAAATGCACTCAAACCCTAACCCTAACCCCAAACCTAACACTAAAAATGCGCTTGATTCTAAGCCTAATCCTTAACCCTAACCCTAACCCTAACCCTAACCCTAACACTAACCCTCGATTCTAGGAAAGCTAACCCTATACCTAACTCTAACCCTAACACTATACTTAAATGCACTCGATTCTAACCTTCACGGTAAACATAACCTTAACCCTAACCCTAATCCTAACCCTAAATGCACTGTATTCTTACGTTAACTCTCATCCTAATGTGCTTGATTCTAACACTAACTCTAAATCGTCAATCTCAACACTAACCCTAACCCTAAATGCACTCGATTCTAACCCAAAAGGCAATCCTGACCCTAACGCTAACCCTAACCCACGATTCTACGAAAGCTAACCCTATACATAAATCTACCCCTAACACTATCCTTAAATGTACTCGATTCTAACCTTCACCCTGAACATAACCCTAACCCTAACCCTAATCCTAACGCTAAATGCACTGGATTCGAACGATAACTCTAACCCTAAGGTGCTCGATTATATCCCTAACACTAAATCGTCAATCTCAACACTAAGCCTAACTCTAAATGTACTCGACTCTAATCCAAAAGGCAATCCTGACCCTAAGCCTAACCCTAAACCTCGATTCTACCAACACAAACCCTAACCCTAATCCTAACCCTACTCCTATCCCTACCTCTATATGCACTCTAACCCTAACCCTAACCCATCCCCTAACACTAAAAATGCGCTTGATTCTAACCCTAACCCTAACCCTAACCCTAACCCTAACCCTCAATTCTACGAAACCTAACCCTAAACTTAACTCTAACCCTAAAACTATCCTTAAATGCTCTCGACTCTAATCCCGACCCTAATAACCCTAACGCCAACCCTAAGCCTAAATGCAGTGGATTCTAACCATAACTCTAACCCTAATGTGCTCGATTCTAAGCATAACACTAAATCGTCAATCTCAACACTACTCTGTAACCCTAAATGCACTCGATTCTAACCCAAAAGGCAATCCTGACCCTAAGCCTAAGCCTGAACCTCAATTCTACCAACAAAAACCCTAACCCTAATCCTAACCCTACTCCTACTCCTACACCTGAATGCCTTCTAAGCCTAACCTTAACACTAAAAAGGCCCTTGCTTCTAACCCTAACCCTAAAACCCAACCCTAACCCTAACCCTAACCCTAATCCTAACCCTAACCCTAATCCTCGATTCTACGAAAGCTAACCCTATACCTAACTCTAACCCTAACACTACCCTTAAATGCACTCGATTCTAACCCTCACGCTAAACATAAGCCTAACACTAACCCTAATCCTAACCCTAAATGCACTGGATTCTAACCTTAACTCTCATCCTAATGTGCTTGATTCTAACACTAACTCTAAATCGTCAATGTCAACACTTAACCCTAACACTAAATGCACTCGATTCTAACTGAAAAGGCAATCCTGACCCTAACGCTAACCCTAACCCTCAATTCCACGAAAACTAACCCTAAACTTAACTCTAACCCTAACACTATCTTTAAATGCTCTCGATTCTAATCCTGACCCTAATAACCCTAACCCTAACCCTAAGCCTAAATGCAGTTGATTCTAACCATAACTCTAACCCTAATGTGCTCGATTCTAATCCTGACCCTAATAACCCTAACGCCAACCCTAAGCCTAAATGCAGTGGATTCTAACCATAACTCTAACCCTAATGTGCTCGATTCTAAGCGTAACACTAAATCGTCAATCTCAACACTACCTGTAACCCTAAATGCACTCGATTCTAACCCAAAAGGCAATCCTGACCCTAAGCCTAAGCCTGAACCTCAATTCTACCAACAAAAACCCTAACCCCTAATCCTAACCCTACTCCTACTCCTACACCTGAATGCCCTCTAACCCTAACCCTAACCCTAACCTTAACACTAAAAATGCCCTTGCTTCTAACCCTAACCATAAATCCAACCCTAACCCAAACACTAACCCTCATCCTAACCCTAACCCTAACCGTCGATTCTAAGAAAGCTAACCCTAACCTCACTCTAACCCTAACACTATCCTTAAATGCACTCCATTCTAATCCTCACCCTAAACATAACCGTAACCCTAAGCGTAAGCCTAACCCTAAATGCACTGGATTCTAACCATAACTGTAACTGTAATGTTCTTGATTCTAACTCTAACACTAATTCGTCAATCTCGACAGTAACCTTAAGCCTAAATGCACTCTATTCTAACCCAAAAGGCAATCCTGACCCGGAGCCTAACCCTAAACCTCGATTCTACCAACACTAACCCTAACCTTAATTCTAACCATGCCCCAACCCCTACCGCTAAATGCACTCTAAAAATACCCCTAACCCTAACACTAACCGTAACCCTAACGTATTTCTAACCATAACTCTATCCCTAAATATGCTTGATTCTAACGCTAAAACTAAATCATCAATTTCAACACTAACCCTAAGCCTAAATGCTCTGAATTATGACCCAAAATGCTCTCCTGACCCTAAGCCTAACCCTAAACCTCGATTCTACCAACACAAACCTTAACCCTAGTCCTAACCCTACTCCTACTCCTACCCCTAAATGCACTCTAAGCCATACCCTGACGAAAACCGGAAAACTAAAAATGCGCCTGATTCTAACCCTAACCCTGACCCTAAGCCTGACCTTAACCCTAATCCTCGATTCCAAGAAACTAACCCTAAACCTAACTCTAACCCTAGCACTATCCTTAAATGCTCTCGATTCTAACCCTGACCCTAAACCTAACCCTAACCCTACCCCTACCCCTAACCCTAAATGCACTGAATTCTAAGCATAACTCTAACCCTAAATGTGCTCGATTCAAACCATAACACTAAATCGTCAATTTGAACACTAACCCAAAGCCTAAATACACTCGATTCTCATCCAAAATGCAATCCTGACCCTAAGCCTAAACCGAAACCTCGATTCTACCATCACTAACCCTAACCCAAATCCTAATCCTACCGCTACCCCTACCTCTAAATGCACTCTAACCCTAACACTAACCCTAACCCTGACACTAAAAATGCGCGTGATTCTAACCCCTACCCTACCCCTACCCCTAACCCTAACCCTAACGAATTCTAACCATAACTCTAACCCTAAATGTGCTCGATTCTAACCCTAACACTAAACCGTCAATCTCATCACTAACTCTAACCCGGAATTCACTCAATTCTAACCCAAAAGGCCATCCTGACCCTACGCCTAACCCTAAACCTGGATTCTACCACCACAAACCGTAACCTTAATCCTAACCCTACTCCTTCCCCTACCCCTAAATGCACTCTAATCGTAAGCCCGACCCAACCGTAATACTAAAAATGCGCCTGATTCTAAAGCGACCCCGAACCACAACCCTAACCCTAACCCTCCATTCTACGAAAGCTAACTCTAAACCTAACTCTAACCCTAACACTATCCTTAACAGCACTCGATTCTAACCTCACCCTAAACATAACCGTAACCATAATCCTAAACCTAACCCTAAATACACTGGATTCTAACCAAAACCCTAACTGTAATGTTCTTGATTCTAACCCTAACACTAATTCGTCAATATCAACAGTAACTTTCAGCCTAAATGCACTAGATTCCAACCCAAAAGGCAATCCTGACCGTGAGCCTAACCCTAAATCTCGATTCTACCAACACTAACCATAACCTTAATTCTAACCATGCCCCAACCCCTACCGCTAAATGCGCTGTAACCATACCCCTAACCCTAACACTAACCGTAATCCTAACGAATTCTAACCATAACTCGAACCCTAAATATGCTTGATTCTAACGCTAAAACTAAATCATCAATTTCAACACTAACCCTAAGCCTAAATGCTCTGAATTATGACCCCAAATGCTCTCCTGACCCTAAGCCTAACCCAAAACCTCCATTCTACCAACACAAACCCTAACCCTAATCCTAACCCAACTCCTCCCCTACCCCTAAATGCACTCAAACCCTAACCCTAACCCCAAACCTAACACTAAAAATGCGCTTGATTCTAAGCCTAATCCTAACCCTAACCCTAACCCTAACCCTAACCCTAACACTAACCCTCGATTCTAGGAAAGCTAACCCTATACCTAACTCTAACCCTAACACTATACTTAAATGCACTCTGTTCTAACCTTCACGGTAAACATAACCTTAACCCTAACCCTAATCCTAACCCTAAATGCACTGTATTCTTACGTTAACTCTCATCCTAATGTGCTTGATTCTAACACTAACTCTAAATCGTCAATCTCAACACTAACCCTAACCCTAAATGCACTCGATTCTAACCCAAAAGGCAATCCTGACCCTAACGCTAACCCTAACCCACGATTCTACGAAAGCTAACCCTATACATAAATCTACCCCTAACACTATCCTTAAATGTACTCGATTCTAACCTTCACCCTGAACATAACCCTAACCCTAACCCTAATCCTAACGCTAAATGCACTGGATTCGAACGATAACTCTAACCCTAAGGTGCTCGATTATATCCCTAACACTAAATCGTCAATCTCAACACTAAGCCTAACTCTAAATGTACTCGACTCTAATCCAAAAGGCAATCCTGACCCTAAGCCTAACCCTAAACCTCGATTCTACCAACACAAACCCTAACCCTAATCCTAACCCTACTCCTATCCCTACCTCTATATGCACTCTAACCCTAACCCTAACCCATCCCCTAACACTAAAAATGCGCTTGATTCTAACCCTAACCCTAACCCTAACCCTAACCCTAACCCTCAATTCTACGAAACCTAACCCTAAACTTAACTCTAACCCTAAAACTATCCTTAAATGCTCTCGACTCTAATCCCGACCCTAATAACCCTAACGCCAACCCTAAGCCTAAATGCAGTGGATTCTAACCATAACTCTAACCCTAATGTGCTCGATTCTAAGCATAACACTAAATCGTCAATCTCAACACTACCTGTAACCCTAAATGCACTCGATTCTAACCCAAAAGGCAATCCTGACCCTAAGCCTAAGCCTGAACCTCAATTCTACCAACAAAAACCCTAACCCTAATCCTAACCCTACTCCTACTCCTACACCTGAATGCCCTCTAAGCCTAACCTTAACACTAAAAAGGCCCTTGCTTCTAACCCTAACCCTAAACCCAACCCTAACCCTAACCCTAACCCTAATCCTAACCCTAACCCTAATCCTCGATTCTACGAAAGCTAACCCTATACCTAACTCTAACCCTAACACTACCCTTAAATGCACTCGATTCTAACCCTCACGCTAAACATAAGCCTAACACTAACCCTAATCCTAACCCTAAATGCACTGGATTCTAACCTTAACTCTCATCCTAATGTGCTTGATTCTAACACTAACTCTAAATCGTCAATGTCAACACTAACCCTAACACTAAATGCACTCGATTCTAACTGAAAAGGCAATCCTGACCCTAACGCTAACCTTAACCCTCAATTCCACGAAAACTAACCCTAAACTTAACTCTAACCCTAACACTATCTTTAAATGCTCTCGATTCTAATCCTGACCCTAATAACCCTAACCCTAACCCTAAGCCTAAATGCAGTGGATTCTAACCATAACTCTAACCCTAATGTGCTCGATTCTAAGCCTAACCCTAAATCGTCAATCTCAACACTACCTGTAACCCTAAATGCACTCGATTCTAACCCAAAAGGCAATCCTGACCCTAAGCCTAAGCCTGAACCTCAATTCTACCAACAAAAACCCTAACCCTAATCCTAACCCTACTCCTACTCCTACACCTGAATGCCCTCTAACCCTAACCCTAACCCTAACCTTAACACTAAAAATGCCCTTGCTTCTAACCCTAACCATAAATCCAACCCTAACCCAAACACTAACCCTCATCCTAACCCTAACCCTAACCGTCGATTCTAAGAAAGCTAACCCTAACCTCACTCTAACCCTAACACTATCCTTAAATGCACTCCATTCTAATCCTCACCCTAAACATAACCGTAACCCTAAGCGTAAGCCTAACCCTAAATGCACTGGATTCTAACCATAACTGTAACTGTAATGTTCTTGATTCTAACTCTAACACTAATTCGTCAATCTCGACAGTAACCTTAAGCCTAAATGCACTCTATTCTAACCCAAAAGGCAATCCTGACCCGGAGCCTAACCCTAAACCTCGATTCTACCAACACTAACCCTAACCTTAATTCTAACCATGCCCCAACCCCTACCGCTAAATGCACTCTAAAAATACCCCTAACCCTAACACTAACCGTAACCCTAACGTATTCTAACCATAACTCTATCCCTAAATATGCTTGATTCTAACGCTAAAACTAAATCATCAATTTCAACACTAACCCTAAGCCTAAATGCTCTGAATTATGACCCAAAATGCTCTCCTGACCCTAAGCCTAACCCTAAACCTCGATTCTACCAACACAAACCTTAA
The DNA here is from genome assembly GCF_028372415.1 of Notamacropus eugenii. NCBI lineage: Eukaryota > Metazoa > Chordata > Mammalia > Diprotodontia > Macropodidae > Notamacropus > Notamacropus eugenii. Next base: position 16,436 of record NW_027325353.1, on the reverse strand, counting down.
CCCTAGTCCTAACCCTACTCCTACTCCTACCCCTAAATGCACTCTAAGCCATACCCTGACGAAAACCGGAAAACTAAAAATGCGCCTGATTCTAACCCTAACCCTGACCCTAAGCCTGACCTTAACCCTAATCCTCGATTCCAAGAAACTAACCCTAAACCTAACTCTAACCCTAGCACTATCCTTAAATGCTCTCGATTCTAACCCTGACCCTAAACCTAACCTTAACCCTGCCCCTACCCCTAACCCTAAATGCACTGAATTCTAAGCATAACTCTAACCCTAAATGTGCTCGATTCAAACCATAACACTAAATCGTCAATTTGAACACTAACCCAAAGCCTAAATACACTCGATTCTGATCCAAAATGCAATCCTGACCCTAAGCCTAAACCGAAACCTCGATTCTACCATCACTAACCCTAACCCAAATCCTAATCCTACCGCTACCCCTACCTCTAAATGCACTCTAACCCTAACACTAACCCTAACCCTGACACTAAAAATGCGCGTGATTCTAACCCCTACCCTACCCCTACCCCTAACCCTAACCCTAACGAATTCTAACCATAACTCTAACCCTAAATGTGCTCGATTCTAACCCTAACACTAAACCGTCAATCTCATCACTAACTCTAACCCGGAATTCTCTCAATTCTAACCCAAAAGGCCATCCTGACCCTAAGCCTAACCCTAAACCTGGATTCTACCACCACAAACCGTAACCTTAATCCTAACCCTACTCCTTCCCCTACCCCTAAATGCACTCTAATCGTAAGCCCGACCCAACCGTAATACTAAAAATGCGCCTGATTCTAAACCGACCCCGAACCACAACCCTAACCCTAACCCTCCATTCTACGAAAGCTAACCCTAAACCTAACTCTAACCCTAACACTATCCTTAACAGCACTCGATTCTAACCTCACCCTAAACATAACCGTAACCATAATCCTAAACCTAACTCTAAATACACTGGATTCTAACCAAAACCCTAACTGTAATGTTCTTGATTCTAACCCTAACACTAATTCGTCAATATCAACAGTAACTTTCAGCCTAAATGCACTAGATTCCAACCCAAAAGGCAATCCTGACCGTGAGCCTAACCCTAAATCTCGATTCTACCAACACTAACCCTAACCTTAATTCTAACCATGCCCCAACCCCTACCGCTAAATGCGCTGTAACCATACCCCTAACCCTAACACTAACCGTAACCCTAACGTATTCTAACCATAACTCGAACCCTAAATATGCTTGATTCTAACGCTAAAACTAAATCATCAATTTCAACACTAACCCTAAGCCTAAATGCTCTGAATTATGACCCAAAATGCTCTCCTGACCCTAAGCCTAACCCTAAACCTCGATTCTACCAACACAAACCTTAACCCTAGTCCTAACCCTACTCCTACTCCTACCCCTAAATGCACTCTAAGCCATACCCTGACGAAAACCGGAAAACTAAAAATGCGCCTGATTCTAACCCTAACCCTGACCCTAAGCCTGACCTTAACCCTAATCCTCGATTCCAAGAAACTAACCCTAAACCTAACTCTAACCCTAGCACTATCCTTAAATGCTCTCGATTCTAACCCTGACCCTAAACCTAACCCTAACCCTACCCCTACCCCTAACCCTAAATGCACTGAATTCTAAGCATAACTCTAACCCTAAATGTGCTCGATTCAAACCATAACACTAAATCGTCAATTTGAACACTAACCCAAAGCCTAAATACACTCGATTCTCATCCAAAATGCAATCCTGACCCTAAGCCTAAACCGAAACCTCGATTCTACCATCACTAACCCTAACCCAAATCCTAATCCTACCGCTACCCCTACCTCTAAATGCACTCTAACCCTAACACTAACCCTAACCCTGACACTAAAAATGCGCGTGATTCTAACCCCTACCCTACCCCTACCCCTAACCCTAACCCTAACGAATTCTAACCATAACTCTAACCCTAAATGTGCTCGATTCTAACCCTAACACTAAACCGTCAATCTCATCACTAACTCTAACCCGGAATTCACTCAATTCTAACCCAAAAGGCCATCCTGACCCTACGCCTAACCCTAAACCTGGATTCTACCACCACAAACCGTAACCTTAATCCTAACCCTACTCCTTCCCCTACCCCTAAATGCACTCTAATCGTAAGCCCGACCCAACCGTAATACTAAAAATGCGCCTGATTCTAAAGCGACCCCGAACCACAACCCTAACCCTAACCCTCCATTCTACGAAAGCTAACTCTAAACCTAACTCTAACCCTAACACTATCCTTAACAGCACTCGATTCTAACCTCACCCTAAACATAACCGTAACCATAATCCTAAACCTAACCCTAAATACACTGGATTCTAACCAAAACCCTAACTGTAATGTTCTTGATTCTAACCCTAACACTAATTCGTCAATATCAACAGTAACTTTCAGCCTAAATGCACTAGATTCCAACCCAAAAGGCAATCCTGACCGTGAGCCTAACCCTAAATCTCGATTCTACCAACACTAACCATAACCTTAATTCTAACCATGCCCCAACCCCTACCGCTAAATGCGCTGTAACCATACCCCTAACCCTAACACTAACCGTAATCCTAACGAATTCTAACCATAACTCGAACCCTAAATATGCTTGATTCTAACGCTAAAACTAAATCATCAATTTCAACACTAACCCTAAGCCTAAATGCTCTGAATTATGACCCCAAATGCTCTCCTGACCCTAAGCCTAACCCAAAACCTCCATTCTACCAACACAAACCCTAACCCTAATCCTAACCCAACTCCTCCCCTACCCCTAAATGCACTCAAACCCTAACCCTAACCCCAAACCTAACACTAAAAATGCGCTTGATTCTAAGCCTAATCCTAACCCTAACCCTAACCCTAACCCTAACCCTAACACTAACCCTCGATTCTAGGAAAGCTAACCCTATACCTAACTCTAACCCTAACACTATACTTAAATGCACTCTGTTCTAACCTTCACGGTAAACATAACCTTAACCCTAACCCTAATCCTAACCCTAAATGCACTGTATTCTTACGTTAACTCTCATCCTAATGTGCTTGATTCTAACACTAACTCTAAATCGTCAATCTCAACACTAACCCTAACCCTAAATGCACTCGATTCTAACCCAAAAGGCAATCCTGACCCTAACGCTAACCCTAACCCACGATTCTACGAAAGCTAACCCTATACATAAATCTACCCCTAACACTATCCTTAAATGTACTCGATTCTAACCTTCACCCTGAACATAACCCTAACCCTAACCCTAATCCTAACGCTAAATGCACTGGATTCGAACGATAACTCTAACCCTAAGGTGCTCGATTATATCCCTAACACTAAATCGTCAATCTCAACACTAAGCCTAACTCTAAATGTACTCGACTCTAATCCAAAAGGCAATCCTGACCCTAAGCCTAACCCTAAACCTCGATTCTACCAACACAAACCCTAACCCTAATCCTAACCCTACTCCTATCCCTACCTCTATATGCACTCTAACCCTAACCCTAACCCATCCCCTAACACTAAAAATGCGCTTGATTCTAACCCTAACCCTAACCCTAACCCTAACCCTAACCCTCAATTCTACGAAACCTAACCCTAAACTTAACTCTAACCCTAAAACTATCCTTAAATGCTCTCGACTCTAATCCCGACCCTAATAACCCTAACGCCAACCCTAAGCCTAAATGCAGTGGATTCTAACCATAACTCTAACCCTAATGTGCTCGATTCTAAGCATAACACTAAATCGTCAATCTCAACACTACCTGTAACCCTAAATGCACTCGATTCTAACCCAAAAGGCAATCCTGACCCTAAGCCTAAGCCTGAACCTCAATTCTACCAACAAAAACCCTAACCCTAATCCTAACCCTACTCCTACTCCTACACCTGAATGCCCTCTAAGCCTAACCTTAACACTAAAAAGGCCCTTGCTTCTAACCCTAACCCTAAACCCAACCCTAACCCTAACCCTAACCCTAATCCTAACCCTAACCCTAATCCTCGATTCTACGAAAGCTAACCCTATACCTAACTCTAACCCTAACACTACCCTTAAATGCACTCGATTCTAACCCTCACGCTAAACATAAGCCTAACACTAACCCTAATCCTAACCCTAAATGCACTGGATTCTAACCTTAACTCTCATCCTAATGTGCTTGATTCTAACACTAACTCTAAATCGTCAATGTCAACACTAACCCTAACACTAAATGCACTCGATTCTAACTGAAAAGGCAATCCTGACCCTAACGCTAACCTTAACCCTCAATTCCACGAAAACTAACCCTAAACTTAACTCTAACCCTAACACTATCTTTAAATGCTCTCGATTCTAATCCTGACCCTAATAACCCTAACCCTAACCCTAAGCCTAAATGCAGTGGATTCTAACCATAACTCTAACCCTAATGTGCTCGATTCTAAGCCTAACCCTAAATCGTCAATCTCAACACTACCTGTAACCCTAAATGCACTCGATTCTAACCCAAAAGGCAATCCTGACCCTAAGCCTAAGCCTGAACCTCAATTCTACCAACAAAAACCCTAACCCTAATCCTAACCCTACTCCTACTCCTACACCTGAATGCCCTCTAACCCTAACCCTAACCCTAACCTTAACACTAAAAATGCCCTTGCTTCTAACCCTAACCATAAATCCAACCCTAACCCAAACACTAACCCTCATCCTAACCCTAACCCTAACCGTCGATTCTAAGAAAGCTAACCCTAACCTCACTCTAACCCTAACACTATCCTTAAATGCACTCCATTCTAATCCTCACCCTAAACATAACCGTAACCCTAAGCGTAAGCCTAACCCTAAATGCACTGGATTCTAACCATAACTGTAACTGTAATGTTCTTGATTCTAACTCTAACACTAATTCGTCAATCTCGACAGTAACCTTAAGCCTAAATGCACTCTATTCTAACCCAAAAGGCAATCCTGACCCGGAGCCTAACCCTAAACCTCGATTCTACCAACACTAACCCTAACCTTAATTCTAACCATGCCCCAACCCCTACCGCTAAATGCACTCTAAAAATACCCCTAACCCTAACACTAACCGTAACCCTAACGTATTCTAACCATAACTCTATCCCTAAATATGCTTGATTCTAACGCTAAAACTAAATCATCAATTTCAACACTAACCCTAAGCCTAAATGCTCTGAATTATGACCCAAAATGCTCTCCTGACCCTAAGCCTAACCCTAAACCTCGATTCTACCAACACAAACCTTAACCCTAGTCCTAACCCTACTCCTACTCCTACCCCTAAATGCACTCTAAGCCATACCCTGACGAAAACCGGAAAACTAAAAATGCGCCTGATTCTAACCCTAACCCTGACCCTAAGCCTGACCTTAACCCTAATCCTCGATTCCAAGAAACTAACCCTAAACCTAACTCTAACCCTAGCACTATCCTTAAATGCTCTCCATTCGAACCCTGACCCTAAACCTAACCTTAACCCTGCCCCTACCCCTAACCCTAAATGCACTGAATTCTAAGCATAACTCTAACCCTAAATGTGCTCGATTCAAACCATAACACTAAATCGTCAATTTGAACACTAACCCAAAGCCTAAATACACTCGATTCTGATCCAAAATGCAATCCTGACCCTAAGCCTAAACCGAAACCTCGATTCTACCATCACTAACCCTAACCCAAATCCTAATCCTACCGCTACCCCTACCTCTAAATGCACTCTAACCCTAACACTAACCCTAACCCTGACACTAAAAATGCGCGTGATTCTAACCCCTACCCTACCCCTACCCCTAACCCTAACCCTAACGAATTCTAACCATAACTCTAACCCTAAATGTGCTCGATTCTAACCCTAACACTAAACCGTCAATCTCATCACTAACTCTAACCCGGAATTCTCTCAATTCTAACCCAAAAGGCCATCCTGACCCTAAGCCTAACCCTAAACCTGGATTCTACCACCACAAACCGTAACCTTAATCCTAACCCTACTCCTTCCCCTACCCCTAAATGCACTCTAATCGTAAGCCCGACCCAACCGTAATACTAAAAATGCGCCTGATTCTAAACCGACCCCGAACCACAACCCTAACCCTAACCCTCCATTCTACGAAAGCTAACCCTAAACCTAACTCTAACCCTAACACTATCCTTAACAGCACTCGATTCTAACCTCACCCTAAACATAACCGTAACCATAATCCTAAACCTAACTCTAAATACACTGGATTCTAACCAAAACCCTAACTGTAATGTTCTTGATTCTAACCCTAACACTAATTCGTCAATATCAACAGTAACTTTCAGCCTAAATGCACTAGATTCCAACCCAAAAGGCAATCCTGACCGTGAGCCTAACCCTAAATCTCGATTCTACCAACACTAACCCTAACCTTAATTCTAACCATGCCCCAACCCCTACCGCTAAATGCGCTGTAACCATACCCCTAACCCTAACACTAACCGTAAGCCTAACGAATTCTAACCATAACTCGAACCCTAAATATGCTTGATTCTAACGCTAAAACTAAATCATCAATTTCAACACTAACCCTAAGCCTAAATGCTCTGAATTATGACCCCAAATGCTCTCCTGACCCTAAGCCTAACCCAAAACCTCGATTCTACCAACACAAACCCTAACCCTAATCCTAACCCAACTCCTCCCCTACCCCTAAATGCACTCAAACCCTAACCCTAACCCCAACCCTAACACTAAAAATGAGCTTGATGCTAAGCCTAATCCTAACCCTAACCCTAACCCTAACCCTAACACTAACCCTCGATTCTAGGAAAGCTAACCCTATACCTAACTCTAACCCTAACACTATACTTAAATGCACTCGATTCTAACCTTCACGGTAAACATAACCTTAACCCTAACCCTAATCCTAACCCTAAATGCACTGTATTCTTACGTTAACTCTCATCCTAATGTGCTTGATTCTAACACTAACTCTAAATCGTCAATCTCAACACTAACCCTAACCCTAAATGCACTCGATTCTAACCCAAAAGGCAATCCTGACCCTAACGCTAACCCTAACCCACGATTCTACGAAAGCTAACCCTATACATAAATCTACCCCTAACACTATCCTTAAATGTACTCGATTCTAACCTTCACCCTGAACATAACCCTAACCCTAACCCTAATCCTAACGCTAAATGCACTGGATTCTAACGATAACTCTAACCCTAAGGTGCTCGATTATAACCCTAACACTAAATCGTCAATCACAACACTAAGCCTAACTCTAAATGTACTCGACTCTAATTCAAAAGGCAATCCTGACCCTAAGCCTAACCCTAAACCTCGATTCTACCAACACAAACCCTAACCCTAATCCTAACCCTACTCCTATCCCTACCTCTATATGCACTCTAACCCTAACCCTAACCCATCCCCTAACACTAAAAATGCGCTTGATTCTAACCCTAACCCTAACCCTAACCCTAACCCTAACCTTCAATTCTACGAAACCTAACCCTAAACTTAACTCTAACCCTAAAACTATCCTTAAATGCTCTCGATTATAATCCTTACCCTAATAACCCTAACGCCAACCCTAAGCCTAAATGCAGTGGATTCTAACCATAACTCTAACCCTAATGTGCTCGATTCTAAGCCTAACACTAAATCGTCAATCTCAACACTACCTGTAACCCTAAATGCACTCGATTCTAACCCAAAATGCAATCCTGACCCTAAGCCTAAACCTGAACCTCGATTCTACCATCACTAACCCTAACCCAAATCCTAATCCTACCGCTACCCCTACCTCTAAATGCACTCTAACCCTAACACTAACCCTAACCCTGACACTAAAAATGCGCGTGATTCTAACCCCTACTCTACCCCTACCCCTAACCCTAACCCTAACGAATTCTAACCATAACTCTAACCCTAAATGTGCTCGATTCTAACCCTAACACTAAACCGTCAATCTCATCACTAACTCTAACCCGGAATTCACTCAATTCTAACCCAAAAGGCCATCCTGACCCTAAGCCTAACCCTAAACCTGGATTCTACCACCACAAACCGTAACCTTAATCCTAACCCTACTCCTTCCCCTACCCCTAAATGCACTCTAATCGTAAGCCCGACCCAACCGTAATACTAAAAATGCGCCTGATTCTAAACCGACCCCGAACCACAACCCTAACCCTAACCCTCCATTCTACGAAAGCTAACCCTAAACCTAACTCTAACCCTAACACTATCCTTAACAGCACTCGATTCTAACCTCACCCTAAACATAACCGTAACCATAATCCTAAACCTAACTCTAAATACACTGGATTCTAACCAAAACCCTAACTGTAATGTTCTTGATTCTAACCCTAACACTAATTCGACAATATCAACAGTAACTTTCAGCCTAAATGCACTAGATTCCAACCCAAAAGGCAATCCTGACCGTGAGCCTAACCCTAAATCTCGATTCTACCAACACTAACCCTAACCTTAATTCTAACCATGCCCCAACCCCTACCGCTAAATGCGCTGTAACCATACCCCTAACCCTAACACTAACCGTAACCCTAACGAATTCGAACCATAACTCGAACCCTAAATATGCTTGATTCTAACGCTAAAACTAAATCATCAATTTCAACACTAACCCTAAGCCTAAATGCTCTGAATTATGACCCCAAATGCTCTCCTGACCCTAAGCCTAACCCAAAACCTCGATTCTACCAACACAAACCCTAACCCTAATCCTAACCCAACTCCTCCCCTACCCCTAAATGCACTCAAACCCTAACCCTAACCCCAACCCTAACACTAAAAATGCGCTTGATGCTAAGCCTAATCCTAACCCTAACCCTAACCCTAACCCTAACACTAACCCTCGATTCTAGGAAAGCTAACCCTATACCTAACTCTAACCCTAACACTATACTTAAATGCACTCGATTCTAACCTTCACGGTAAACATAACCTTAACCCTAACCCTAATCCTAACCCTAAATGCACTGCATTCTTACCTTAACTCTCATCCTAATGTGCTTGATTCTAACACTAACTCTAAATCGTCAATCTCAACACTAACCCTAACCCTAAATGCACTCTATTCTAACCCAAAAGGCAATCCTGACCCTAACGCTAACCCTAACCCACGATTCTACGAAAGCTAACCCTATACATAAATCTACCCCTAACACTATCCTTAAATGTACTCGATTCTAACCTTCACCCTGAACATAACCCTAACCCTAACCCTAATCCTAACGCTAAATGCACTGGATTCTAACGATAACTCTAACCCTAAGGTGCTCGATTATAACCCTAACACTAAATCGTCAATCACAACACTAAGCCTAACTCTAAATGTACTCGACTCTAATCCAAAAGGCAATCCTGACCCTAAGCCTAACCCTAAACCTCGATTCTACCAACACAAACCCTAACCCTAATCCTAACCCTACTCCTATCCCTACCTCTATATGCACTCTAACCCTAACCCTAACCCATCCCCTAACACTAAAAATGCGCTTAATTCTAACCCTAACCCTAACTCTAACCCTAACCCTAACCCTCAATTCTACGAAACCTAACCCTAAACTTAACTCTAACCCTAAAACTATCCTTAAATGCTCTCGATTCTAATCCTGACCCTAATACCCCTAACCCCAACCCTAAGCCTAAATGCAGTGGATTCTGACCATAACTCTAACCCTAATGTGCTCGATTCTAAGCCTAACACTAAATCGTCAATCTCAACACTACCTGTAACCCTAAATGCACTCGATTCTAACCCAAAAGGCAATCCTGACCCTAAGCCTAAGCCTGAACCTCAATTCTACCAACAAAAACCCTAACCCTAATCCTAACCCTACTCCTACTCCTACACCTGAATGCCCTCTAACCCTAACCTTAACACTAAAAAGGCCCTTGCTTCTAACCCTAACCCTAAACCCAACCCTAACCCTAACCCTAACCCTAATCCTAACCCAAACCCTAATCCTCGATTCTACGAAAGCTAACCCTATACCTAACTCTAACCCTAACACTACCCTTAAATGCACTCGATTCTAACCCTCACGCTAAACATAAGCCTAACACTAACCCGAATCCTAACCCTAAATGCACTGGATTCTAACCTTAACTCTCATCCTAATGTGCTTGATTCTAACACTAACTCTAAATCGTCAATGTCAACACTAACCCTAACACTAAATGCACTCGATTCTAACTGAAAAGGCAATCCTGACCCTAACGCTAACCCTAACCCTCAATTCCACGAAAACTAACCCTAAACTTAACTCTAACCCTAACACTATCTTTAAATGCTCTCGATTCTAATCCTGACCCTAATAACCCTAACCCTAACCCTAAGCCTAAATGCAGTTGATTCTAACCATAACTCTAACCCTAATGTGCTCGATTCTAATCCTGACCCTAATAACCCTAACGCCAACCCTAAGCCTAAATGCAGTGGATTCTAACCATAACTCTAACCCTAATGTGCTCGATTCTAAGCGTAACACTAAAATCGTCAATCTCAACACTACCTGTAACCCTAAATGCACTCGATTCTAACCCAAAAGGCAATCCTGACCCTAAGCCTAAGCCTGAACCTCAATTCTACCAACAAAAACCCTAACCCTAATCCTAACCCTACTCCTACTCCTACACCTGAATGCCCTCTAACCCTAACCCTAACCCTAACCTTAACACTAAAAATGCCCTTGCTTCTAACCCTAACCATAAATCCAACCCTAACCCAAACACTAACCCTCATCCTAACCCTAACCCTAACCGTCGATTCTAAGAAAGCTAACCCTAACCTCACTCTAACCCTAACACTATCCTTAAATGCACTCCATTCTAATCCTCACCCTAAACATAACCGTAACCCTAAGCGTAAGCCTAACCCTAAATGCACTGGATTCTAACCATAACTGTAACTGTAATGTTCTTGATTCTAACTCTAACACTAATTCGTCAATCTCGACAGTAACCTTAAGCCTAAATGCACTCTATTCTAACCCAAAAGGCAATCCTGACCCGGAGCCTAACCCTAAACCTCGATTCTACCAACACTAACCCTAACCTTAATTCTAACCATGCCCCAACCCCTACCGCTAAATGCACTCTAAAAATACCCCTAACCCTAACACTAACCGTAACCCTAACGTATTCTAACCATAACTCTATCCCTAAATATGCTTGATTCTAACGCTAAAACTAAATCATCAATTTCAACACTAACCCTAAGCCTAAATGCTCTGAATTATGACCCAAAATGCTCTCCTGACCCTAAGCCTAACCCTAAACCTCGATTCTACCAACACAAACCTTAACCCTAGTCCTAACCCTACTCCTACTCCTACCCCTAAATGCACTCTAAGCCATACCCTGACGAAAACCGGAAAACTAAAAATGCGCCTGATTCTAACCCTAACCCTGACCCTAAGCCTGACCTTAACCCTAATCCTCGATTCCAAGAAACTAACCCTAAACCTAACTCTAACCCTAGCACTATCCTTAAATGCTCTCGATTCTAACCCTGACCCTAAACCTAACCCTAACCCTACCCCTACCCCTAACCCTAAATGCACTGAATTCTAAGCATAACTCTAACCCTAAATGTGCTCGATTCAAACCATAACACTAAATCGTCAATTTGAACACTAACCCAAAGCCTAAATACACTCGATTCTCATCCAAAATGCAATCCTGACCCTAAGCCTAAACCGAAACCTCGATTCTACCATCACTAACCCTAACCCAAATCCTAATCCTACCGCTACCCCTACCCTCTAAATGCACTCTAACCCTAACACTAACCCTAACCCTGACACTAAAAATGCGCGTGATTCTAACCCCTACCCTACCCTACCCCTAACCCTAACCCTAACGAATTCTAACCATAACTCTAACCCTAAATGTGCTCGATTCTAACCCTAACACTAAACCGTCAATCTCATCACTAACTCTAACCCGGAATTCACTCAATTCTAACCCAAAAGGCCATCCTGACCCTACGCCTAACCCTAAACCTGGATTCTACCACCACAAACCGTAACCTTAATCCTAACCCTACTCCTTCCCCTACCCCTAAATGCACTCTAATCGTAAGCCCGACCCAACCGTAATACTAAAAATGCGCCTGATTCTAAAGCGACCCCGAACCACAACCCTAACCCTAACCCTCCATTCTACGAAAGCTAACTCTAAACCTAACTCTAACCCTAACACTATCCTTAACAGCACTCGATTCTAACCTCACCCTAAACATAACCGTAACCATAATCCTAAACCTAACCCTAAATACACTGGATTCTAACCAAAACCCTAACTGTAATGTTCTTGATTCTAACCCTAACACTAATTCGTCAATATCAACAGTAACTTTCAGCCTAAATGCACTAGATTCCAACCCAAAAGGCAATCCTGACCGTGAGCCTAACCCTAAATCTCGATTCTACCAACACTAACCATAACCTTATTCTAACCATGCCCCAACCCCTACCGCTAAATGCGCTGTAACCATACCCCTAACCCTAACACTAACCGTAATCCTAACGAATTCTAACCATAACTCGAACCCTAAATATGCTTGATTCTAACGCTAAAACTAAATCATCAATTTCAACACTAACCCTAAGCCCAAATGCTCTGAATTATGACCCCAAATGCTCTCCTGACCCTAAGCCTAACCCAAAACCTCCATTCTACCAACACAAACCCTAACCCTAATCCTAACCCAACTCCTCCCCTACCCCTAAATGCACTCAAACCCTAACCCTAACCCCAAACCTAACACTAAAAATGCGCTTGATTCTAAGCCTAATCCTAACCCTAACCCTAACCCTAACCCTAACCCTAACACTAACCCTCGATTCTAGGAAAGCTAACCCTATACCTAACTCTAACCCTAACACTATACTTAAATGCACTCTGTTCTAACCTTCACGGTAAACATAACCTTAACCCTAACCCTAATCCTAACCCTAAATGCACTGTATTCTTACGTTAACTCTCATCCTAATGTGCTTGATTCTAACACTAACTCTAAATCGTCAATCTCAACACTAACCCTAACCCTAAATGCACTCGATTCTAACCCAAAAGGCAATCCTGACCCTAACGCTAACCCTAACCCACGATTCTACGAAAGCTAACCCTATACATAAATCTACCCCTAACACTATCCTTAAATGTACTCGATTCTAACCTTCACCCTGAACATAACCCTAACCCTAACCCTAATCCTAACGCTAAATGCACTGGATTCGAACGATAACTCTAACCCTAAGGTGCTCGATTATATCCCTAACACTAAATCGTCAATCTCAACACTAAGCCTAACTCTAAATGTACTCGACTCTAATCCAAAAGGCAATCCTGACCCTAAGCCTAACCCTAAACCTCGATTCTACCAACACAAACCCTAACCCTAATCCTAACCCTACTCCTATCCCTACCTCTATATGCACTCTAACCCTAACCCTAACCCATCCCCTAACACTAAAAATGCGCTTGATTCTAACCCTAACCCTAACCCTAACCCTAACCCTAACCCTCAATTCTACGAAACCTAACCCTAAACTTAACTCTAACCCTAAAACTATCCTTAAATGCTCTCGACTCTAATCCCGACCCTAATAACCCTAACGCCAACCCTAAGCCTAAATGCAGTGGATTCTAACCATAACTCTAACCCTAATGTGCTCGATTCTAAGCATAACACTAAATCGTCAATCTCAACACTACCTGTAACCCTAAATGCACTCGATTCTAACCCAAAAGGCAATCCTGACCCTAAGCCTAAGCCTGAACCTCAATTCTACCAACAAAAACCCTAACCCTAATCCTAACCCTACTCCTACTCCTACACCTGAATGCCCTCTAAGCCTAACCTTAACACTAAAAAGGCCCTTGCTTCTAACCCTAACCCTAAACCCAACCCTAACCCTAACCCTAACCCTAATCCTAACCCTAACCCTAATCCTCGATTCTACGAAAGCTAACCCTATACCTAACTCTAACCCTAACACTACCCTTAAATGCACTCGATTCTAACCCTCACGCTAAACATAAGCCTAACACTAACCCTAATCCTAACCCTAAATGCACTGGATTCTAACCTTAACTCTCATCCTAATGTGCTTGATTCTAACACTAACTCTAAATCGTCAATGTCAACACTAACCCTAACACTAAATGCACTCGATTCTAACTGAAAAGGCAATCCTGACCCTAACGCTAACCTTAACCCTCAATTCCACGAAAACTAACCCTAAACTTAACTCTAACCCTAACACTATCTTTAAATGCTCTCGATTCTAATCCTGACCCTAATAACCCTAACCCTAACCCTAAGCCTAAATGCAGTTGATTCTAACCATAACTCTAACCCTAATGTGCTCGATTCTAAGCCTAACCCTAAATCGTCAATCTCAACACTACCTGTAACCCTAAATGCACTCGATTCTAACCCAAAAGGCAATCCTGACCCTAAGCCTAAGCCTGAACCTCAATTCTACCAACAAAAACCCTAACCCTAATCCTAACCCTACTCCTACTCCTACACCTGAATGCCCTCTAACCCTAACCCTAACCCTAACCTTAACACTAAAAATGCCCTTGCTTCTAACCCTAACCATAAACCCAACCCTAACCCAAACACTAACCCTCATCCTAACCCTAACCCTAACCGTCGATTCTAAGAAAGCTAACCCTAACCTCACTCTAACCCTAACACTATCCTTAAATGCACTCCATTCTAATCCTCACCCTAAACATAACCGTAACCCTAAGCGTAAGCCTAACCCTAAATGCACTGGATTCTAACCATAACTGTAACTGTAATGTTCTTGATTCTAACTCTAACACTAATTCGTCAATCTCGACAGTAACCTTAAGCCTAAATGCACTCTATTCTAACCCAAAAGGCAATCCTGACCCGGAGCCTAACCCTAAACCTCGATTCTACCAACACTAACCCTAACCTTAATTCTAACCATGCCCCAACCCCTACCGCTAAATGCACTCTAAAAATACCCCTAACCCTAACACTAACCGTAACCCTAACGTATTCTAACCATAACTCTATCCCTAAATATGCTTGATTCTAACGCTAAAACTAAATCATCAATTTCAACACTAACCCTAAGCCTAAATGCTCTGAATTATGACCCAAAATGCTCTCCTGACCCTAAGCCTAACCCTAAACCTCGATTCTACCAACACAAACCTTAACCCTAGTCCTAACCCTACTCCTACTCCTACCCCTAAATGCACTCTAAGCCATACCCTGAGGAAAACCGGAAAACTAAAAATGCGCCTGATTCTAACCCTAACCCTGACCCTAAGCCTGACCTTAACCCTAATCCTCGATTCCAAGAAACTAACCCTAAACCTAACTCTAACCCTAGCACTATCCTTAAATGCTCTCGATTCTAACCCTGACCCTAAACCTAACCCTAACCCTACCCCTACCCCTAACCCTAAATGCACTGAATTCTAAGCATAACTCTAACCCTAAATGTGCTCGATTCAAACCATAACACTAAATCGTCAATTTGAACACTAACCCAAAGCCTAAATACACTCGATTCTGATCCAAAATGCAATCCTGACCCTAAGCCTAAACCGAAACCTCGATTCTACCATCACTAACCCTAACCCAAATCCTAATCCTACCGCTACCCCTACCTCTAAATGCACTCTAACCCTAACACTAACCCTAACCCTGACACTAAAAATGCGCGTGATTCTAACGCCTACCCTACCCCTACCTCTACCCCTAACCCTAACGAATTCTAACCATAACTCTAACCCTAAATGTGCTCGATTCTAACCCTAACACTAAACCGTCAATCTCATCACTAACTCTAACCCGGAATTCACTCAATTCTAACCCAAAAGGCCATCCTGACCCTAAGCCTAACCCTAAACCTGGATTCTACCACCACAAACCGTAACCTTAATCCTAACCCTACTCCTTCCCCTACCCCTAAATGCACTCTAATCGTAAGCCCGACCCAACCGTAATACTAAAAATGCGCCTGATTCTAAACCGACCCCGAACCACAACCCTAACCCTAACCCTCCATTCTACGAAAGCTAACCCTAAACCTAACTCTAACCCTAACACTATCCTTAACAGCACTCGATTCTAACCTCACCCTAAACATAACCGTAACCATAATCCTAAACCTAACCCTAAATACACTGGATTCTAACCAAAACCCTAACTGTAATGTTCTTGATTCTAACCCTAACACTAATTCGACAATATCAACAGTAACTTTCAGCCTAAATGCACTAGATTCCAACCCAAAAGGCAATCCTGACCGTGAGCCTAACCCTAAATCTCGATTCTACCAACACTAACCCTAACCTTAATTCTAACCATGCCCCAACC
>NW_027325352.1:225939-288005 GCF_028372415.1 Notamacropus eugenii | reverse complement strand
ATCCTTAAATGCACTCGATTTTAACCCTCACCCTGAACATAACCCTAACCCTAACCCTAATCCTAACTCTAAATGCTCTGGATTCTAACCATAACTCTAACCCTAATGTGCTCGATTATAACCCTAACACTCATTCGTCAATCTCAACACGAAGCCTAACCCTAAATGCACTCGATTCTAACCCAAAAGGCAATCCTGTCCCTAAGCCTAACCCTAAACTTCGATTCTAAAAACACAAACCCTAACCCTAATCCTAACCCTAAATGCACTGTATTCTAACCATAACTATAACCCTAAAGTGCTCGATTCTAACCCTAACACTAAATGGTCAATTTCAACACTATCCCTAAGCCTAAATGCACTGCATTCTAACCTAAAAGCCATTCCTGACCCTAAGCCTAATCCCAAACCTCGATTCTACCAACACAAACCTTAACCCTAATCCTAACTCTACTCATACCCCTACCCCTAAATGCACTCTAAGCCATACCCTGACGAAAACCACAACACTAAAAATGCGCGTGATTCTAACCCTAAGCCTTAGCCTAAGCCTAACCTTAAGCCTAACCCTCGATTCTACGAAAGCGAACGCTAAACTTAACTCTAACCCTAGCACTATCCTTAAATGCTCTCGATTTTAACCCTGACCCTAACCCTAACCCTAACCCTAACCCTAAATGCACTGAATTCTAACCATGACTCTAACCCTAAATGTGCTCGATTCAAACCCTAATACTAAATCGTCAATTTGAACACTAACCCAAAGCCTAAATACATGCGATTCAGATCCAAAATGCAATCCTGACCTTAAGCCTAAACCTAAACCTCGATTCTACCAACACAAACCTTAACCCTAATCCTCAACCTAAGCCTAACCCTAAGCCTAAACCTCGATTCTACGAACGCTAACCCTAAACCTAACTCTAACCCTAGCACTATCCTTAAAAGCTCTCGATTCTAACCATGACCCTAAACCTAACCCTAACCCTAAGCCTAAGCCTAACCCTAACCCTAAATGCACTGGATTCTAACCATAACTCTAACACTAATGTGCTCGATTATAACCCTAACACTGAATCCTCAATCTCAACACTAAGCCTAACGCTAAATGCACTCGACTCTAACGCGAAAGGCAATCCTGACCCTAAGCCTAACCCTAAACCTCGATTCTACCAACACAAACCCTAACCCTAATCCTAACCCACTCCTCCTGTACCTCTAAATGCACTCAAACCCTAACCCTAACCCCAACCCTAACACTAAAAATGCACTTGATTCTAACCCTAATATTTATCCTAACTCTCACCCGAACACTGACCCTCGATTCTATGAAAGCTAACCCTATACCTAACTCTAACCCTAACACTATCCTTAAATGCACTCGATTCTAACCCTCACCCTGAACATAACCCTAACCCTAACCCTAATCCTAACCCTAAATGCTCTGGATTCTAACCATAACTCTAACACTAATGTGCTCGATTATAACCCTAACACTCAATCGTCAATCTCAACACTAAGCCTAACGCTAAATGCACTCGACTCTAACGCGAAAGGCAATCCTGACCCTAAGCCTAACCCTAAACCTCGATTCTACCAACACAAACCCTAACCATAATCCTAACCCACTCCTGCCGTACCCCTAAATGCACTCAAACCCTAACCCTAACCCCAATCCTAACACTAAAAATGCGCTTGATTCAAACCCTATTCCTAACCCTAACCCTAACCCTAACACTAACCCTCGATTCTACGAAAGCTATCCTTATACCTAACTCTAACCCTAACACTATCCTTAAATGCACTCGATTCTAACCCTCACACTAAACATAACCCTAAAGCTAACCCTAATCCTAACCCTAAATGCACTGGATTCCAACCTTAACTCTTATCCTAATGTGCTTGATTCTAACACTAACTCTAAATCGTCAATCTCAACACTAACCCTAACCCTAAATGGACTCGATTCTAACCCAAAAGGCAATCCTGACACTAACCCTAACCCTAACCCTCGAATCTACGAAAGCTAACCTTCTTCATAACTGTACCCCTAACACTATCCTTAAATGCACTCGATTCTAAACCTCACCCTGAACTTAACCGTAACCGTAACCCTAATCCTAACTCTAAATGCTCTGGATTCTAACCATAACTCTAACCCTAATGTGCTCGATTATAACCCTAACACTCATTCGTCAATCTCAACACGAAGCCTAACCCTAAATGCACTCGACTCTAACCCAAAAGGCAATCATGACCCGAAGCCTAACCCTAAACCTCGATTCTACCAACACAAACCCTCACCCTAATCCTAACCCTACTCCTATCCCTACCTCTATATGAACTCTAATCCTAACCCTAAACCAACCCCTAACACTAAAAATGCGCTTGATTCTAACTTTAACCCTAACCCTAACCCTAACCCTCAATTCTACGAAACCTAACCCTCAACCTAACTCTAACCCTAAAACTATCCTTAAATGCTCTCGATTCTAATCCTGACCCTAATAAACCTAACCCTAACCCTAAGCCTAAATGCAGTGGATTCTAACCATAACTCTATCCCTCATGTGCTTGATTCTAAGCCTAACACTAAATCGTCAATCTCAACACTAACCCTAACCCTAAATGTACTCGATTCTAACCCAAAAGGCAATCCTGTCCCTAAGCCTAACCCTAAACTTCGATTCTAAAAACACAAACCCTAATCCTAACCCTAAATGCAGTGTAATCTAACCATAACTATAACCCTAATGTGCTCGATTCTAACCCTAACACTAAATCGTCAATTTCAACACTATCCCTAGGCCTAAATGCACTGCATTCTAACCCAAAAGCCATTCCAGACCCTAAGACTAACCCCAAACCTTGATTCTACCAACACAAACCTTAACCCTAATCCTAACTCTACTCATACCCCTACCCCTAAATGCACTCTAAGCCATACCCTGACGAAAACCACAACACTAAAAATGCGCCTGATTCTAAACCTAAGAGTAAGCCTAAGCCTAACCTTAAGCCTAACCCTCGATTCTACGAAAGCGAACGCTAAACCTAACTCCAACCCTAGCACTATCCTTAAATGCTCTCGATTTTAACCCTAACCCTAACCCTAATCCTAACTCTAAATGCACTGGATTCTAACCATAACTCTAACACTAATGTGCTCCATTATAACCCTAACACTCAATCGTCAATCTCAACACTAAGCCTAACGCTAAATGCACTCGACTCTAACCCGAAAGGCAATCCTGACCCTAAGCCTAACCCGAAACCTCGATTCTACCAACACAAACCCTAACCATAATCCTAACCCACTCCTGCCGTACCCCTAAATGCACTCAAACCCTAACCCTAACCCCAAACCTAACACTAAAAATGCGCTTGATTCAAACCCTAATCCTAACCCTAACCCTAACCCTAACACTAACCCTCGATTTTACGAAAGCTATCCTTATACCTAACTCTAACCCTAACACTATCCTTAAATGCACTCGATTCTAACCCTCACACTAAACAGAACCCTAACCCAAACCCTAATCCTAACCCTAAATGCACTGGATTCCAACCTTAACTCTAATCCTAATGTGCTTGATTCTAACACTAACTCTAAATCGTCAATCTCAACACTAACCCTAACCCTAAATGGACTCGATTCTAACCCAAAAGGCAATCCTGACACTAACCCTAACCCTAACCCTCGAATCTACGAAAGCTAACCTTCTACATAACTGTACCCCTAACACTATCCTTAAATGCACTCGATTCTAACCCTAACCCTGAACATAACCCTAACCCTAACCCTAATCCTACCTCTAAATGCTCTGGAATCTGACCATAACTCTAACCCTAATGTGCTCGATTATAACCCTAACACTCATTCGTCAATCTCAACACGAAGCCTAACCCTAAATGCACTCGACTCTAACCCAAAAGGCAATCCTGACCCGAAGCCTAACCCTAAACCTCGATTCTACCAACACAAACCCTAACCCTAATCCTAACCCTACTCCTATCCCTACCTCTATATGCACTCTAACCCTAACCCTAACCCAACCCCTAACACTAAAAATGCCCTTGATTCTAACCCTAACCCTAACCCTAACCCTAACCCTAACCCTCAATTCTACGAAACCTAACCCTCAACCTAACTCTAACCCTAAAACTATCCTTAAATGCTCTCGATTCTAATCCTGACCCTAATAACCCTAACACTAACCCTAAGCCTCAATACAGTGGATTCTAACCATAACTCTAACCCTCATGTGCTTGATTCTAAGCCTAACACTAAATCGTCAATCTCAACACTAACCCTAACCCTAAATGCACTCGATTCTAACCCAAGAGGCAATCCTGTCCCTAAGCTTAACCCTAAACTTCGATTCTAAAAACACAAACCCTAACCCTAATCCTAACCCTAAATGCACTGTATTCTAACCACAACTATAACCCTAATGTGCTCGATTCTAACCCTAACACTAAATGGTCAATTTGAACACTATCCCTAAGCCTAAATGCACTACATTCTAACCTAAAAGCCATTCCTGACCCTAAGCCTAACCCCAAACCTCGATTCTACCAACACAAACCTTAACCCTAATCCTAACTCTACTCATACCCCTACCCCTAAATGCACTCTAAGCCATACTCTGACGAAAACCACAACACTAAAAATGCGCCTGATTCTAACCCTAAGCCTTAGCCTAAGCCTAACCTTAAGCCTAACCCTCGATTCTACGAAAGCGAACGCTAAACCTAACTCTAACCCTAGCACTATCCTTAAATGCTCTCGATTTTAACCCTGACCCTAACCCTAACCCTAACCCTAACCCTAAATGCACTGAATTCTAACCATAACTCTAACCCTAAATGTGCTCGATTCAAACCCTAATACTAAATCGTCAATTTGAACACTAACCCAAAGCCTAAATACATGCGATTCAGATCCAAAATGCAATCCTGACCTTAAGCCTAAACCTAAACCTCGATTCTACCCACACAAACCTTAACCCTAATCCTCAACCTAAGCCTAACCCTAAGCCTAAACCACGATTCTACGAAAGCTAACCCTAAACCTAACTCTAACCCTAGCACTATCCTTAAAACCTCTCGATTCTAACCCTGACCCTAAACGTAACCCTAACCCTAAGCCTAAGCCTAACCCTAACCCTAAATGCACTGAATTCTAATCATAACTCTTTCCCTAAATGTGTTTGATTCTAACGCTAAAACTATATCATCAATTTCAACACTAACCCTAAGCCTAAATGCTCTGAATTATTACCGAAAATGCTCTCCTGACCCTAAGCGTAACCCTAAACCTCGATTCTACCAACACAAACCCTAACCCTAATCCTAACCCACTCCTCCCGTACCCCTAAATGCACTCAAACCCTAACCCTAACCCCAACCCTAACACTAAAAATGCACTTGATTCTAACCCTAATATTTATCCTAAGTCTCACCCGAACACTAACCCTCGATTCTATGAAAGCTAACCCTATACCTAACTCTCACCCTAACACTATCCTTAAATGCACTCGATTCTAACCCTCACCCTGAACATAACCCTAACCCTAACCCTAATCCTAACCCTAAATGCTCTGGATTCTAACCATAACTCTAACACTAATGTGCTCGATTATAACCCTAACACTCAATCGTGAATCTCAACACTAAGCCTAACGCTAAATGCACTCGACTCTAACCCGAAAGGCAATCCTGACCCTAAGCCTAACCCGAAACCTCGATTCTACCAACACAAACCCTAACCATAATCCTAACCCACTCCTGCCGTACCCCTAAATGCACTCAAACCCTAACCCTAACCCCAAACCTAACACTAAAAATGCGCTTGATTCAAACCCTAATCCTAACCCTAACCCTAACCCTAACACTAACCCTCGATTTTACGAAAGCTATCCTTATACCTAACTCTAACCCTAACACTATCCTTAAATGCACTCGATTCTAACCCTCACACTAAACAGAACCCTAACCCTAACCCTAATCCTAACCCTAAATGCACTGGATTCCAACCTTAACTCTAATCCTAATGTGCTTGATTCTAACACTAACTCTAAATCGTCAATCTCAACACTAACCCTAACCCTAAATGGACTCGATTCTAACCCAAAAGGCAATCCTGACACTAACCCTAACCCTAACCCTCGAATCTACGAAAGCTAACCTTCTACATAACTGTACCCCTAACACTATCCTTAAATGCACTCGATTCTAACCCTAACCCTGAACATAACCCTAACCCTAACCCTAATCCTACCTCTAAATGCTCTGGAATCTAACCATAACTCTAACCCTAATGTGCTCGATTATAACCCTAACACTCATTCGTCAATCTCAACACGAAGCCTAACCCTAAATGCACTCGACTCTAACCCAAAAGGCAATCCTGACCCGAAGCCTAACCCTAAACCTCGATTCTACCAACACAAACCCTAACCCTAATCCTAACCCTACTCCTATCCCTACCTCTATATGCACTCTAACCCTAACCCTAACCTAAAAATGCGCTTGATTCTAACCCTAACCCTAACCCTAACCCTAACCCTAACCCTAACCCTAACCCTCAATTCTACGAAACCTAACCCTCAACCTAACTCTAACCCTAAAACTATCCTTAAATGCTCTCGATTCTAATCCTGACCCTAATAACCCTAACACTAACCCTAAGCCTCAATGCAGTGGATTCTAACCATAACTCTAACCCTCATGTGCTTGATTCTAAGCCTAACACTAAATCGTCAATCTCAACACTAACCCTAACCCTAAATGCACTCGATTCTAACCCAAGAGGCAATCCTGTCCCTAAGCTTAACCCTAAACTTCGATTCTAAAAACACAAACCCTAACCCTAATCCTAACCCTAAATGCACTGTATTCTAACCACAACTATAACCCTAATGTGCTCGATTCTAACCCTAACACTAAATGGTCAATTTCAACACTATCCCTAAGCCTAAATGCACTACATTCTAACCTAAAAGCCATTCCTGACCCTAAGCCTAACCCCAAACCTCGATTCTACCAACACAAACCTTAACCCTAATCCTAACTCTACTCATACCCCTACCCCTAAATGCACTCTAAGCCATACTCTGACGAAAACCACAACACTAAAAATGCGCCTGATTCTAACCCTAAGCCTTAGCCTAAGCCTAACCTTAAGCCTAACCCTCGATTCTACGAAAGCGAACGCTAAACCTAACTCTAACCCTAGCACTATCCTTAAATGCTCTCGATTTTAACCCTGACCCTAACCCTAACCCTAACCCTAACCCTAAATGCACTGAATTCTAACCATAACTCTAACCCTAAATGTGCTCGATTCAAACCCTAATACTAAATCGTCAATTTGAACACTAACCCAAAGCCTAAATACATGCGATGCAGATCCAAAATGCAATCCTGACCTTAAGCCTAAACCTAAACCTCGATTCTACCCACACAAACCTTAACCCTAATCCTCAACCTAAGCCTAACCCTAAGCCTAAACCTCGATTCTACGAAAGCTAACCCTAAACCTAACTCTAACCCTAGCACTATCCTTAAAACCTCTCGATTCTAACCCTGACCCTAAACGTAACCCTAACCCTAAGCCTAAGCCTAACCCTAACCCTAAATGCACTGAATTCTAATCATAACTCTTTCCCTAAATGTGTTTGATTCTAACGCTAAAACTATATCATCAATTTCAACACTAACCCTAAGCCTAAATGCTCTGAATTATTACCGAAAATGCTCTCCTGACCCTAAGCCTAACCCTAAACCTCGATTCTACCCACACAAACCCTAACCCTAATCCTAACCCACTCCTCCCGTACCCCTAAATGCACTCAAACCCTAACCCTAACCCCAACCCTAACACTAAAAATGCACTTGATTCTAACCCTAATATTTATCCTAAGTCTCACCCGAACACTGACCCTCGATTCTATGAAAGCTAACCCTATACCTAACTCTCACCCTAACACTATCCTTAAATGCACTCGATTCTAACCCTCACCCTGAACATAACCCTAAGCCTAACCCTAATCCTAACCCTAAATGCTCTGGATTCTAACCATAACTCTAACACTAATGTGCTCGATTATAACCCTAACACTCAATCGTCAATCTCAACACTAAGCCTAACGCTAAATGCACTCGACTCTAACCCGAAAGGCAATCCTGACCCTAAGCCTAACCCGAAACCTCGATTCTACCAACACAAACCCTAACCATAATCCTAACCCACTCCTGCCGTACCCCTAAATGCACTCAAACCCTAACCCTAACCCCAAACCTAACACTAAAAATGCGCTTGATTCAAACCCTAATCCTAACCCTAACCCTAACCCTAACACTAACCCTCGATTTTACGAAAGCTATCCTTATACCTAACTCTAACCCTAACACTATCCTTAAATGCACTCGATTCTAACCCTCATACTAAACATAACCCTAACCCTAACCCTAATCCTAACCCTAAATGCACTGGATTCCAACCTTAACTCTAATCCTAATGTGCTTGATTCTAACACTAACTCTAAATCGTCAATCTCAACACTAACCCTAACCCTAAATGGACTCGATTCTAACCCAAAAGGCAATCCTGACACTAACCCTAACCCTAATCCTCGAATCTACGAAAGCTAACCTTCTACATAACTGTACCCCTAACACTATCCTTAAATGCACTCGATTCTAACCCTAACCCTGAACATAACCCTAACCCTAACCCTAATCCTACCTCTAAATGCTCTGGAATCTAACCATAACTCTAACCCTAATGTGCTCGATTATAACCCTGACACTCATTCGTCAATCTCAACACGAAGCCTAACCCTAAATGCACTCGACTCTAACCCAAAAGGCAATCCTGACCCGAAGCCTAACCCTAAACCTCGATTCTACCAACACAAACCCTAACCCTAATCCTAACCCTACTCCTATCCCTACCTCTATATGCACTCTAACCCTAACCCTAACCCAACCCCTAACACTAAAAATGCGCTTGATTCTAACCCTAACCCTAACCCTAACCCTAACCCTAACCCTCAATTCTACGAAACCTAACCCTCAACCTAACTCTAACCCTAAAACTATCCTTAAATGCTCTCGATTCTAATCCTGACCCTAATAACCCTAACACTAACCCTAAGCCTCAATGCAGTGGATTCTAACCATAACTCTAACCCTCATGTGCTTGATTCTAAGCCTAACACTAAATCGTCAATCTCAACACTAACCCTAACCCTAAACGCACTCGATTCTAACCCAAGAGGCAATCCTGTCCCTAAGCTTAACCCTAAACTTCGATTCTAAAAACACAAACCCTAACCCTAATCCTAACCCTAAATGCACTGTATTCTAACCACAACTATAACCCTAATGTGCTCGATTCTCACCCTAACACTAAATGGTCAATTTCAACACTATCCCTAAGCCTAAATGCACTACATTCTAACCTAAAAGCCATTCCTGACCCTAAGCCTAACCCCAAACCTCGATTCCACCAACACAAACCTTAACCCTAATCCTAACTCTACTCATACCCCTACCCCTAAATGCACTCTAAGCCATACCCTGACGAAAACCACAACACTAAAAATGCGCCTGATTCTAACCCTAAGCCTTAGCCTAAGCCTAACCTTAAGCCTAACCCTCGATTCTACGAAAGCGAACGCTAAACCTAACTCTAACCCTAGCACTATCCTTAAATGCTCTCGATTTTAACCCTGACTCTAACCCTAACCCTAAATGCACTGAATTCTAACCATAACTCTAACCCTAAATGTGCTCGATTCAAACCCTAATACTAAATCGTCAATTTGAACACTAACCCAAAGCCTAAATACATGCGATTCAGATCCAAAATGCAATCCTGACCTTAAGCCTAAACCTAAACCTCGATTCTACCCACACAAACCTTAACCCTAATCCTCAACCTAAGCCTAACCCTAAGCCTAAACCTCGATTCTACGAAAGCTAACCCTAAACCTAACTCTAACCCTAGCACTATCCTTAAAAGCTCTCGATTCTAACCCTGACCCTAAACGTAACCCTAACCCTAAGCCTAAGCCTAACCCTAACCCTAAATGCACTGAATTCTAATCATAACTCTTTCCCTAAATGTGTTTGATTCTAACGCTAAAACTATATCATCAATTTCAACACTAACCCTAAGCCTAAATGCTCTGAATTATTACCGAAAATGCTCTCCTGACCCTAAGCCTAACCCTAAACCTCGATTCTACCAACACAAACCCTAACCCTAATCCTAACCCACTCCTCCCGTACCCCTAAATGCACTCAAACCCTAACCCTAACCCCAACCCTAACACTAAAAATGCACTTGATTCTAACCCTAATATTTATCCTAAGTCTCACCCGAACACTGACCCTCGATTCTATGAAAGCTAACCCTATACCTAACTCTCACCCTAACACTATCCTTAAATGCACTCGATTCTAACCCTCACCCTGAACATAACCCTAACCCTAACCCTAATCCTAACCCTAAATGCTCTGGATTCTAACCATAACTCTAACACTAATGTGCTCGATTATAACCCTAACACTCAATCGTGAATCTCAACACTAAGCCTAACGCTAAATGCACTCGACTCTAACCCGAAAGGCAATCCTGACCCTAAGCCTAACCCGAAACCTCGATTCTACCAACACAAACCCTAACCATAATCCTAACCCACTCCTGCCGTACCCCTAAATGCACTCAAACCCTAACCCTAACCCCAAACCTAACACTAAAAATGCGCTTGATTCAAACCCTAATCCTAACCCTAACCCTAACCCTAACACTAACCCTCGATTTTACGAAAGCTATCCTTATACCTAACTCTAACCCTAACACTATCCTTAAATGCACTCGATTCTAACCCTCACACTAAACAGAACCCTAACCCTAACCCTAATCCTAACCGTAAATGCACTGGATTCCAACCTTAACTCTAATCCTAATGTGCTTGATTCTAACACTAACTCTAAATCGTCAATCTCAACACTAACCCTAACCCTAAATGGACTCGATTCTAACCCAAAAGGCAATCCTGACACTAACCCTAACCCTAATCCTCGAATCTACGAAAGCTAACCTTCTACATAACTGTACCCCTAACACTATCCTTAAATGCACTCGATTCTAACCCTAACCCTGAACATAACCCTAACCCTAACCCTAATCCTACCTCTAAATGCTCTGGAATCTAACCATAACTCTAACCCTAATGTGCTCGATTATAACCCTAACACTCATTCGTCAATCTCAACACGAAGCCTAACCCTAAATGCACTCGACTCTAACCCAAAAGGCAATCCTGACCCGAAGCCTAACCCTAAACCTCGATTCTACCAACACAAACCCTGACCCTAATCCTAACCCTACTCCTATCCCTACCTCTATATGCACTCTAACCCTAACCCTAACCCAACCCCTAACACTAAAAATGCGCTTGATTCTAACCCTAACCCTAACCCTAACCCTAACCCTAACCCTCAATTCTACGAAACCTAACCCTCAACCTAACTCTAACCCTAAAACTATCCTTAAATGCTCTCGATTCTAATCCTGACCCTAATAACCCTAACACTAACCCTAAGCCTCAATGCAGTGGATTCTAACCATAACTCTAACCCTCATGTGCTTGATTCTAAGCCTAACACTAAATCGTCAATCTCAACACTAACCCTAACCCTAAACGCACTCGATTCTAACCCAAGAGGCAATCCTGTCCCTAAGCTTAACCCTAAACTTCGATTCTAAAAACACAAACCCTAACCCTAATCCTAACCCTAAATGCACTGTATTCTAACCACAACTATAACCCTAATGTGCTCGATTCTAACCCTAACACTAAATGGTCAATTTCAACACTATCCCTAAGCCTAAATGCACTACATTCTAACCTAAAAGCCATTCCTGACCCTAAGCCTAACCCCAAACCTCGATTCCACCAACACAAACCTTAACCCTAATCCTAACTCTACTCATACACCTACCCCTAAATGCACTCTAAGCCATACCCTGACGAAAACCACAACACTAAAAATGCGCCTGATTCTAACCCTAAGCCTTAGCCTAAGCCTAACCTTAAGCCTAACCCTCGATTCTACGAAAGCGAACGCTAAACCTAACTCTAACCCTAGCACTATCCTTAAATGCTCTCGATTTTAACCCTGACTCTAACCCTAACCCTAACCCTAACCCTAAATGCACTGAATTCTAACCATAACTCTAACCCTAAATGTGCTCGATTCAAACCCTAATACTAAATCGTCAATTTGAACACTAACCCAAAGCCTAAATACATGCGATTCAGATCCAAAATGCAATCCTGACCTTAAGCCTAAACCTAAACCTCGATTCTACCCACACAAACCTTAACCCTAATCCTCAACCTAAGCCTAACCCTAAGCCTAAACCTCGATTCTACGAAAGCTAACCCTAAACCTAACTCTAACCCTAGCACTATCCTTAAAAGCTCTCGATTCTAACCCTGACCCTAAACGTAACCCTAACCCTAAGCCTAAGCCTAACCCTAACCCTAAATGCACTGAATTCTAATCATAACTCTTTCCCTAAATGTGTTTGATTCTAACGCTAAAACTATATCATCAATTTCAACACTAACCCTAAGCCTAAATGCTCTGAATTATTACCGAAAATGCTCTCCTGACCCTAAGCCTAACCCTAAACCTCGATTCTACCAACACAAACCCTAACCCTAATCCTAACCCACTCCTCCCGTACCCCTAAATGCACTCAAACCCTAACCCTAACCCCAACCCTAACACTAAAAATGCACTTGATTCTAACCCTAATATTTATCCTAAGTCTCACCCGAACACTGACCCTCGATTCTATGAAAGCTAACCCTATACCTAACTCTCACCCTAACACTATCCTTAAATGCACTCGATTCTAACCCTCACCCTGAACATAACCCTAAGCCTAACCCTAATCCTAACCCTAAATGCTCTGGATTCTAACCATAACTCTAACACTAATGTGCTCGATTATAACCCTAACACTCAATCGTCAATCTCAACACTAAGCCTAACGCTAAATGCACTCGACTCTAACCCGAAAGGCAATCCTGACCCTAAGCCTAACCCGAAACCTCGATTCTACCAACACAAACCCTAACCATAATCCTAACCCACTCCTGCCGTACCCCTAAATGCACTCAAACCCTAACCCTAACCCCAAACCTAACACTAAAAATGCGCTTGATTCAAACCCTAATCCTAATCCTAACCCTAACCCTAACACTAACCCTCGATTTTACGAAAGCTATCCTTATACCTAACTCTAACCCTAACACTATCCTTAAATGCACTCGATTCTAACCCTCACACTAAACAGAACCCTAACCCAAACCCTAATCCTAACCCTAAATGCACTGGATTCCAACCTTAACTCTAATCCTAATGTGCTTGATTCTAACACTAACTCTAAATCGTCAATCTCAACACTAACCCTAACCCTAAATGGACTCGATTCTAACCCAAAAGGCAATCCTGACACTAACCCTAACCCTAACCCTCGAATCTACGAAAGCTAACCTTCTACATAACTGTACCCCTAACACTATCCTTAAATGCACTCTATTCTAACCCTAACCCTGAACATAACCCTAACCCTAACCCTAATCCTACCTCTAAATGCTCTGGAATCTGACCATAACTCTAACCCTAATGTGCTTGATTATAACCCTAACACTCATTCGTCAATCTCAACACGAAGCCTAACCCTAAATGCACTCGACTCTAACCCAAAAGGCAATCCTGACCCGAAGCCTAACCCTAAACCTCGATTCTACCAACACAAACCCTAACCCTAATCCTAACCCTACTCCTATCCCTACCTCTATATGCACTCTAACCCTAACCCTAACCCAACCCCTAACACTAAAAATGCCCTTGATTCTAACCCTAACCCTAACCCTAACCCTAACCCTAACCCTCAATTCTACGAAACCTAACCCTCAACCTAACTCTAACCCTAAAACTATCCTTAAATGCTCTCGATTCTAATCCTGACCCTAATAACCCTAACACTAACCCTAAGCCTCAATGCAGTGGATTCTAACCATAACTCTAACCCTCATGTGCTTGATTCTAAGCCTAACACTAAATCGTCAATCTCAACACTAACCCTAACCCTAAATGCACTCGATTCTAACCCAAGAGGCAATCCTGTCCCTAAGCTTAACCCTAAACTTCGATTCTAAAAACACAAACCCTAACCCTAATCCTAACCCTAAATGCACTGTATTCTAACCACAACTATAACCCTAATGTGCTCGATTCTAACCCTAACACTAAATGGTCAATTTCAACACTATCCCTAAGCCTAAATGCACTACATTCTAACCTAAAAGCCATTCCTGACCCTAAGCCTAACCCCAAACCTCGATTCTACCAACACAAACCTTAACCCTAATCCTAACTCTACTCATACCCCTACCCCTAAATGCACTCTAAGCCATACCCTGACGAAAACCACAACACTAAAAATGCGCCTGATTCTAACCCTAAGCCTTAGCCTAAGCCTAACCTTAAGCCTAACCCTCGATTCTACGAAAGCGAACGCTAAACCTAACTCTAACCCTAGCACTATCCTTAAATGCTCTCGATTTTAACCCTGACCCTAACCCTAACCCTAACCCTAACCCTAAATGCACTGAATTCTAACCATAACTCTAACCCTAAATGTGCTCGATTCAAACCCTAATACTAAATCGTCAATTTGAACACTAACCCAAAGCCTAAATACATGCGATTCAGATCCAAAATGCAATCCTGACCTTAAGCCTAAACCTAAACCTCGATTCTACCCACACAAACCTTAACCCTAATCCTCAACCTAAGCCTAACCCTAAGCCTAAACCTCGATTCTACGAAAGCTAACCCTAAACCTAACTCTAACCCTAGCACTATCCTTAAAAGCTCTCGATTCTAACCCTGACCCTAAACGTAACTCTAACCCTAAGCCTAAGCCTAACCCTAACCCTAAATGCACTGAATTCTAATCATAACTCTTTCCCTAAATGTGTTTGATTCTAACGCTAAAACTATATCATCAATTTCAACACTAACCCTAAGCCTAAATGCTCTGAATTATTACCGAAAATGCTCTCCTGACCCTAAGCCTAACCCTAAACCTCGATTCTACCAACACAAACCCTAACCCTAATCCTAACCCACTCCTCCCGTACCCCTAAATGCACTCAAACCCTAACCCTAACCCCAACCCTAACACTAAAAATGCACTTGATTCTAACCCTAATATTTATCCTAAGTCTCACCCGAACACTAACCCTCGATTCTATGAAAGCTAACCCTATACCTAACTCTCACCCTAACACTATCCTTAAATGCACTCGATTCTAACCCTCACCCTGAACATAACCCTAAGCCTAACCCTAATCCTAACCCTAAATGCTCTGGATTCTAACCATAACTCTAACACTAATGTGCTCGATTATAACCCTAACACTCAATCGTCAATCTCAACACTAAGCCTAACGCTAAATGCACTCGACTCTAACCCGAAAGGCAATCCTGACCCTAAGCCTAACCCGAAACCTCGATTCTACCAACACAAACCCTAACCATAATCCTAACCCACTCCTGCCGTACCCCTAAATGCACTCAAACCCTAACCCTAACCCCAAACCTAACACTAAAAATGCGCTTGATTCAAACCCTAATCCTAACCCTAACCCTAACCCTAACACTAACCCTCGATTTTACGAAAGCTATCCTTATACCTAACTCTAACCCTAACACTATCCTTAAATGCACTCGATTCTAACCCTCACACTAAACAGAACCCTAACCCTAACCCTAATCCTAACCCTAAATGCACTGGATTCCAACCTTAACTCTAATCCTAATGTGCTTGATTCTAACACTAACTCTAAATCGTCAATCTCAACACTAACCCTAACCCTAAATGGACTCGATTCTAACCCAAAAGGCAATCCTGACACTAACCCTAACCCTAACCCTCGAATCTACGAAAGCTAACCTTCTACATAACTGTACCCCTAACACTATCCTTAAATGCACTCGATTCTAACCCTAACCCTGAACATAACCCTAACCCTAACCCTAATCCTACCTCTAAATGCTCTGGAATCTAACCATAACTCTAACCCTAATGTGCTCGATTATAACCCTAACACTCATTCGTCAATCTCAACACGAAGCCTAACCCTAAATGCACTCGACTCTAACCCAAAAGGCAATCCTGACCCGAAGCCTAACCCTAAACCTCGATTCTACCAACACAAACCCTAACCCTAATCCTAACCCTACTCCTATCCCTACCTCTATATGCACTCTAACCCTAACCCTAACCCAACCCCTAACACTAAAAATGCGCTTGATTCTAACCCTAACCCTAACCCTAACCCTAACCCTAACCCTAACCCTCAATTCTACGAAACCTAACCCTCAACCTAACTCTAACCCTAAAACTATCCTTAAATGCTCTCGATTCTAATCCTGACCCTAATAAC
This sequence comes from Notamacropus eugenii, assembly GCF_028372415.1. Classification (NCBI taxonomy): domain Eukaryota; kingdom Metazoa; phylum Chordata; class Mammalia; order Diprotodontia; family Macropodidae; genus Notamacropus; species Notamacropus eugenii. The sequence continues at coordinate 271,455 of NW_027325352.1, read as the reverse complement.
CCTAACACTAACCCTAAGCCTCAATGCAGTGGATTCTAACCATAACTCTAACCCTCATGTGCTTGATTCTAAGCCTAACACTAAATCGTCAATCTCAACACTAACCCTAACCCTAAATGCACTCGATTCTAACCCAAGAGGCAATCCTGTCCCTAAGCTTAACCCTAAACTTCGATTCTAAAAACACAAACCCTAACCCTAATCCTAACCCTAAATGCACTGTATTCTAACCACAACTATAACCCTAATGTGCTCGATTCTCACCCTAACAATAAATGGTCAATTTCAACACTATCCCTAAGCCTAAATGCACTACATTCTAACCTAAAAGCCATTCCTGACCCTAAGCCTAACCCCAAACCTCGATTCTACCAACACAAACCTTAACCCTAATCCTAACTCTACTCATACCCCTACCCCTAAATGCACTCTAAGCCATACCCTGACGAAAACCACAACACTAAAAATGCGCCTGATTCTAACCCTAAGCCTTAGCCTAAGCCTAACCTTAAGCCTAACCCTCGATTCTACGAAAGCGAACGCTAAACCTAACTCTAACCCTAGCACTATCCTTAAATGCTCTCGATTTTAACCCTGACCCTAACCCTAACCCTAACCCTAACCCTAAATGCACTGAATTCTAACCATAACTCTAACCCTAAATGTGCTCGATTCAAACCCTAATACTAAATCGTCAATTTGAACACTAACCCAAAGCCTAAATACATGCGATTCAGATCCAAAATGCAATCCTGACCTTAAGCCTAAACCTAAACCTCGATTCTACCCACACAAACCTTAACCCTAATCCTCAACCTAAGCCTAACCCTAAGCCTAAACCTCGATTCTACGAAAGCTAACCCTAAACCTAACTCTAACCCTAGCACTATCCTTAAAAGCTCTCGATTCTAACCCTGACCCTAAACGTAACCCTAACCCTAAGCCTAAGCCTAACCCTAACCCTAAATGCACTGAATTCTAATCATAACTCTTTCCCTAAATGTGTTTGATTCTAACGCTAAAACTATATCATCAATTTCAACACTAACCCTAAGCCTAAATGCTCTGAATTATTACCGAAAATGCTCTCCTGACCCTAAGCCTAACCCTAAACCTCGATTCTACCAACACAAACCCTAACCCTAATCCTAACCCACTCCTCCCGTACCCCTAAATGCACTCAAACCCTAACCCTAACCCCAACCCTAACACTAAAAATGCACTTGATTCTAACCCTAATATTTATCCTAAGTCTCACCCGAACACTGACCCTCGATTCTATGAAAGCTAACCCTATACCTAACTCTCACCCTAACACTATCCTTAAATGCACTCGATTCTAACCCTCACCCTGAACATAACCCTAAGCCTAACCCTAATCCTAACCCTAAATGCTCTGGATTCTAACCATAACTCTAACACTAATGTGCTCGATTATAACCCTAACACTCAATCGTGAATCTCAACACTAAGCCTAACGCTAAATGCACTTGACTCTAACCCGAAAGGCAATCCTGACCCTAAGCCTAACCCGAAACCTCGATTCTACCAACACAAACCCTAACCATAATCCTAACCCACTCCTGCCGTACCCCTAAATGCACTCAAACCCTAACCCTAACCCCAAACCTAACACTAAAAATGCGCTTGATTCAAACCCTAATCCTAACCCTAACCCTAACCCTAACACTAACCCTCGATTTTACGAAAGCTATCCTTATACCTAACTCTAACCCTAACACTATCCTTAAATGCACTCGATTCTAACCCTCACACTAAACAGAACCCTAACCCTAACCCTAATCCTAACCCTAAATGCACTGGATTCCAACCTTAACTCTAATCCTAATGTGCTTGATTCTAACACTAACTCTAAATCGTCAATCTCAACACTAACCCTAACCCTAAATGGACTCGATTCTAACCCAAAAGGCAATCCTGACACTAACCCTAACCCTAACCCTCGAATCTACGAAAGCTAACCTTCTACATAACTGTACCCCTAACACTATCCTTAAATGCACTCGATTCTAACCCTAACCCTGAACATAACCCTAACCCTAACCCTAATCCTACCTCTAAATGCTCTGGAATCTAACCATAACTCTAACCCTAATGTGCTCGATTATAACCCTAACACTCATTCGTCAATCTCAACACGAAGCCTAACCCTAAATGCACTCGACTCTAACCCAAAAGGCAATCCTGACCCGAAGCCTAACCCTAAACCTCGATTCTACCAACACAAACCCTAACCCTAATCCTAACCCTACTCCTATCCCTACCTCTATATGCACTCTAACCCTAACCCTAACCCAACCCCTAACACTAAAAATGCGCTTGATTCTAACCCTAACCCTAACCCTAACCCTAACCCTAACCCTAACCCTCAATTCTACGAAACCTAACCCTCAACCTAACTCTAACCCTAAAACTATCCTTAAATGCTCTCGATTCTAATCCTGACCCTAATAACCCTAACACTAACCCTAAGCCTCAATGCAGTGGATTCTAACCATAACTCTAACCCTCATGTGCTTGATTCTAAGCCTAACACTAAATCGTCAATCTCAACACTAACCCTAACCCTAAATGCACTCGATTCTAACCCAAGAGGCAATCCTGTCCCTAAGCTTAACCCTAAACTTCGATTCTAAAAACACAAACCCTAACCCTAATCCTAACCCTAAATGCACTGTATTCTAACCACAACTATAACCCTAATGTGCTCGATTCTAACCCTAACACTAAATCGTCAATCTCAACACTAACCCTAACCCTAAATGCACTCGATTCTAACCCAAGAGGCAATCCTGTCCCTAAGCTTAACCCTAAACTTCGATTCTAAAAACACAAACCCTAACCCTAATCCTAACTCTACTCATACCCCTACCCCTAAATGCACTCTAAGCGATACCCTGACGAAAACCACAACACTAAAAATGCGCCTGATTCTAACCCTAAGCCTTAGCCTAAGCCTAACCTTAAGCCTAACCCTCGATTCTACGAAAGCGAACGCTAAACCTAACTCTAACCCTAGCACTATCCTTAAATGCTCTCGATTTTAACCCTGACCCTAACCCTAACCCTAACCCTAACCCTAAATGCACTGAATTCTAACCATAACTCTAACCCTAAATGTGCTCGATTCAAACCCTAATACTAAATCGTCAATTTGAACACTAACCCAAAGCCTAAATACATGCGATTCAGATCCAAAATGCAATCCTGACCTTAAGCCTAAACCTAAACCTCGATTCTACCCACACAAACCTTAACCCTAATCCTCAACCTAAGCCTAACCCTAAGCCTAAACCTCGATTCTACGAAAGCTAACCCTAAACCTAACTCTAACCCTAGCACTATCCTTAAAAGCTCTCGATTCTAACCCTGACCCTAAACGTAACCCTAACCCTAAGCCTAAGCCTAACCCTAACCCTAAATGCACTGAATTCTAATCATAACTCTTTCCCTAAATGTGTTTGATTCTAACGCTAAAACTATATCATCAATTTCAACACTAACCCTAAGCCTAAATGCTCTGAATTATTACCGAAAATGCTCTCCTGACCCTAAGCCTAACCCTAAACCTCGATTCTACCAACACAAACCCTAACCCTAATCCTAACCCACTCCTCCCGTACCCCTAAATGCACTCAAACCCTAACCCTAACCCCAACCCTAACACTAAAAATGCACTTGATTCTAACCCTAATATTTATCCTAAGTCTCACCCGAACACTAACCCTCGATTCTATGAAAGCTAACCCTATACCTAACTCTCACCCTAACACTATCCTTAAATGCACTCGATTCTAACCCTCACCCTGAACATAACCCTAAGCCTAACCCTAATCCTAACCCTAAATGCTCTGGATTCTAACCATAACTCTAACACTAATGTGCTCGATTATAACCCTAACACTCAATCGTGAATCTCAACACTAAGCCTAACGCTAAATGCACTCGACTCTAACCCGAAAGGCAATCCTGACCCTAAGCCTAACCCGAAACCTCGATTCTACCAACACAAACCCTAACCATAATCCTAACCCACTCCTGCCGTACCCCTAAATGCACTCAAACCCTAACCCTAACCCCAAACCTAACACTAAAAATGCGCTTGATTCAAACCCTAATCCTAACCCTAACCCTAACCCTAACACTAACCCTCGATTTTACGAAAGCTATCCTTATACCTAACTCTAACCCTAACACTATCCTTAAATGCACTCGATTCTAACCCACACACTAAACAGAACCCTAACCCTAACCCTAATCCTAACCCTAAATGCACTGGATTCCAACCTTAACTCTAATCCTAATGTGCTTGATTCTAACACTAACTCTAAATCGTCAATCTCAACACTAACCCTAACCCTAAATGGACTCGATTCTAACCCAAAAGGCAATCCTGACACTAACCCTAACCCTAACCCTCGAATCTACGAAAGCTAACCTTCTACATAACTGTACCCCTAACACTATCCTTAAATGCACTCGATTCTAACCCTAACCCTGAACATAACCCTAACCCTAACCCTAATCCTACCTCTAAATGCTCTGGAATCTAACCATAACTCTAACCCTAATGTGCTCGATTATAACCCTAACACTCATTCGTCAATCTCAACACGAAGCCTAACCCTAAATGCACTCGACTCTAACCCAAAAGGCAATCCTGACCCGAAGCCTAACCCTAAACCTCGATTCTACCAACACAAACCCTAACCCTAATCCTAACCCTACTCCTATCCCTACCTCTATATGCACTCTAACCCTAACCCTAACCCAACCCCTAACACTAAAAATGCGCTTGATTCTAACCCTAACCCTAACCCTAACCCTAACCCTAACCCTAACCCTAACCCTCAATTCTACGAAACCTAACCCTCAACCTAACTCTAACCCTAAAACTATCCTTAAATGCTCTCGATTCTAATCCTGACCCTAATAACCCTAACACTAACCCTAAGCCTCAATGCAGTGGATTCTAACCATAACTCTAACCCTCATGTGCTTGATTCTAAGCCTAACACTAAATCGTCAATCTCAACACTAACCCTAACCCTAAACGCACTCGATTCTAACCCAAGAGGCAATCCTGTCCCTAAGCTTAACCCTAAACTTCGATTCTAAAAACACAAACCCTAACCCTAATCCTAACCCTAAATGCACTGTCTTCTAACCACAACTATAACCCTAATGTGCTCGATTCTAACCCTAACACTAAATGGTCAATTTCAACACTATCCCTAAGCCTAAATGCACTACATTCTAACCTAAAAGCCATTCCTGACCCTAAGCCTAACCCCAAACCTCGATTCCACCAACACAAACCTTAACCCTAATCCTAACTCTACTCATACCCCTACCAATAAATGCACTCTAAGCCATACCCTGACGAAAACCACAACACTAAAAATGCGCCTGATTCTAACCCTAAGCCTTAGCCTAAGCCTAACCTTAAGCCTAACCCTCGATTCTACGAAAGCGAACGCTAAACCTAACTCTAACCCTAGCACTATCCTTAAATGCTCTCGATTTTAACCCTGACTCTAACCCTAACCCTAACCCTAACCCTAAATGCACTGAATTCTAACCATAACTCTAACCCTAAATGTGCTCGATTCAAACCCTAATACTAAATCGTCAATTTGAACACTAACCCAAAGCCTAAATACATGCGATTCAGATCCAAAATGCAATCCTGACCTTAAGCCTAAACCTAAACCTCGATTCTACCCACACAAACCTTAACCCTAATCCTCAACCTAAGCCTAACCCTAAGCCTAAACCTCGATTCTACGAAAGCTAACCCTAAACCTAACTCTAACCCTAGCACTATCCTTAAAAGCTCTCGATTCTAACCCTGACCCTAAACGTAACCCTAACCCTAAGCCTAAGCCTAACCCTAACCCTAAATGCACTGAATTCTAATCATAACTCTTTCCCTAAATGTGTTTGATTCTAACGCTAAAACTATATCATCAATTTCAACACTAACCCTAAGCCTAAATGCTCTGAATTATTACCGAAAATGCTCTCCTGACCCTAAGCCTAACCCTAAACCTCGATTCTACCAACACAAACCCTAAACCTAATCCTAACCCACTCCTCCCGTACCCCTAAATGCACTCAAACCCTAACCCTAACCCCAACCCTAACACTAAAAATGCACTTGATTCTAACCCTAATATTTATCCTAAGTCTCACCCGAACACTAACCCTCGATTCTATGAAAGCTAACCCTATACCTAACTCTCACCCTAACACTATCCTTAAATGCACTCGATTCTAACCCTCACCCTGAACATAACCCTAACCCTAACCCTAATCCTAACCCTAAATGCTCTGGATTCTAACCATAACTCTAACACTAATGTGCTCGATTATAACCCTAACACTCAATCGTGAATCTCAACACTAAGCCTAACGCTAAATGCACTCGACTCTAACCCGAAAGGCAATCCTGACCCTAAGCCTAACCCGAAACCTCGATTCTACCAACACAAACCCTAACCATAATCCTAACCCACTCCTGCCGTACCCCTAAATGCACTCAAACCCTAACCCTAACCCCAAACCTAACACTAAAAATGCGCTTGATTCAAACCCTAATCCTAACCCTAACCCTAACCCTAACACTAACCCTCGATTTTACGAAAGCTATCCTTATACCTAACTCTAACCCTAACACTATCCTTAAATGCACTCGATTCTAACCCTCACACTAAACAGAACCCTAACCCTAACCCTAATCCTAACCCTAAATGCACTGGATTCCAACCTTAACTCTAATCCTAATGTGCTTGATTCTAACACTAACTCTAAATCGTCAATCTCAACACTAACCCTAACCCTAAATGGACTCGATTCTAACCCAAAAGGCAATCCTGACACTAACCCTAACCCTAACCCTCGAATCTACGAAAGCTAACCTTCTACATAACTGTACCCCTAACACTATCCTTAAATGCACTCGATTCTAACCCTAACCCTGAACATAACCCTAACCCTAACCCTAATCCTACCTCTAAATGCTCTGGAATCTAACCATAACTCTAACCCTAATGTGCTCGATTATAACCCTAACACTCATTCGTCAATCTCAACACGAAGCCTAACCCTAAATGCACTCGACTCTAACCCAAAAGGCAATCCTGACCCGAAGCCTAACCCTAAACCTCGATTCTACCAACACAAACCCTAACCCTAATCCTAACCCTACTCCTATCCCTACCTCTATATGCACTCTAACCCTAACCCTAACCCAACCCCTAACACTAAAAATGCGCTTGATTCTAACCCTAACCCTAACCCTAACCCTAACCCTAACCCTAACCCTCAATTCTACGAAACCTAACCCTCAACCTAACTCTAACCCTAAAACTATCCTTAAATGCTCTCGATTCTAATCCTGACCCTAATAACCCTAACACTAACCCTAAGCCTCAATGCAGTGGATTCTAACCATAACTCTAACCCTCATGTGCTTGATTCTAAGCCTAACACTAAATCGTCAATCTCAACACTAACCCTAACCCTAAAAGCACTCGATTCTAACCCAAGAGGCAATCCTGTCCCTAAGCTTAACCCTAAACTTCGATTCTAAAAACACAAACCCTAACCCTAATCCTAACCCTAAATGCACTGTATTCTAACCACAACTATAACCCTAATGTGCTCGATTCTAACCCTAACACTAAATGGTCAATTTCAACACTATCCCTAAGCCTAAATGCACTACATTCTAACCTAAAAGCCATTCCTGACCCTAAGCCTAACCCCAAACCTCGATTCCACCAACACAAACCTTAACCCTAATCCTAACTCTACTCATACCCCTACCAATAAATGCACTCTAAGCCATACCCTGACGAAAACCACAACACTAAAAATGCGCCTGATTCTAACCCTAAGCCTTAGCCTAAGCCTAACCTTAAGCCTAACCCTCGATTCTACGAAAGCGAACGCTAAACCTAACTCTAACCCTAGCACTATCCTTAAATGCTCTCGATTTTAACCCTGACTCTAACCCTAACCCTAACCCTAACCCTAAATGCACTGAATTCTAACCATAACTCTAACCCTAAATGTGCTCGATTCAAACCCTAATACTAAATCGTCAATTTGAACACTAACCCAAAGCCTAAATACATGCGATTCAGATCCAAAATGCAATCCTGACCTTAAGCCTAAACCTAAACCTCGATTCTACCCACACAAACCTTAACCCTAATCCTCAACCTAAGCCTAACCCTAAGCCTAAACCTCGATTCTACGAAAGCTAACCCTAAACCTAACTCTAACCCTAGCACTATCCTTAAAAGCTCTCGATTCTAACCCTGACCCTAAACGTAACCCTAACCCTAAGCCTAAGCCTAACCCTAACCCTAAATGCACTGAATTCTAATCATAACTCTTTCCCTAAATGTGTTTGATTCTAACGCTAAAACTATATCATCAATTTCAACACTAACCCTAAGCCTAAATGCTCTGAATTATTACCGAAAATGCTCTCCTGACCCTAAGCCTAACCCTAAACCTCGATTCTACCAACACAAACCCTAACCCTAATCCTAACCCACTCCTCCCGTACCCCTAAATGCACTCAAACCCTAACACTAACCCCAACCCTAACACTAAAAATGCACTTGATTCTAACCCTAATATTTATCCTAAGTCTCACCCGAACACTGACCCTCGATTCTATGAAAGCTAACCCTATACCTAACTCTCACCCTAACACTATCCTTAAATGCACTCGATTCTAACCCTCACCCTGAACATAACCCTAACCCTAACCCTAATCCTAACCCTAAATGCTCTGGATTCTAACCATAACTCTAACACTAATGTGCTCGATTATAACCCTAACACTCAATCGTGAATCTCAACACTAAGCCTAACGCTAAATGCACTCGACTCTAACCCGAAAGGCAATCCTGACCCTAAGCCTAACCCGAAACATCGATTCTACCAACACAAACCCTAACCATAATCCTAACCCACTCCTGCCGTACCCCTAAATGCACTCAAACCCTAACCCTAACCCCAAACCTAACACTAAAAATGCGCTTGATTCAAACCCTAATCCTAACCCTAACCCTAACCCTAACACTAACCCTCGATTTTACGAAAGCTATCCTTATACCTAACTCTAACCCTAACACTATCCTTAAATGCACTCGATTCTAACCCTCACACTAAACAGAACCCTAACCCTAACCCTAATCCTAACCCTAAATGCACTGGATTCCAACCTTAACTCTAATCCTAATGTGCTTGATTCTAACACTAACTCTAAATCGTCAATCTCAACACTAACCCTAACCCTAAATGGACTCGATTCTAACCCAAAAGGCAATCCTGACACTAACCCTAACCCTAACCCTCGAATCTACGAAAGCTAACCTTCTACATAACTGTACCCCTAACACTATCCTTAAATGCACTCGATTCTAACCCTAACCCTGAACATAACCCTAACCCTAACCCTAATCCTACCTCTAAATGCTCTGGAATCTAACCATAACTCTAACCCTAATGTGCTCGATTATAACCCTAACACTCATTCGTCAATCTCAACACGAAGCCTAACCCTAAATGCACTCGACTCTAACCCAAAAGGCAATCCTGACCCGAAGCCTAACCCTAAACCTCGATTCTACCAACACAAACCCTGACCCTAATCCTAACCCTACTCCTATCCCTACCTCTATATGCACTCTAACCCTAACCCTAACCCAACCCCTAACACTAAAAATGCGCTTGATTCTAACCCTAACCCTAACCCTAACCCTAACCCTAACCCTCAATTCTACGAAACCTAACCCTCAACCTAACTCTAACCCTAAAACTATCCTTAAATGCTCTCGATTCTAATCCTGACCCTAATAACCCTAACACTAACCCTAAGCCTCAATGCAGTGGATTCTAACCATAACTCTAACCCTCATGTGCTTGATTCTAAGCCTAACACTAAATCGTCAATCTCAACACTAACCCTAACCCTAAACGCACTCGATTCTAACCCAAGAGGCAATCCTGTCCCTAAGCTTAACCCTAAACTTCGATTCTAAAAACACAAACCCTAACCCTAATCCTAACCCTAAATGCACTGTATTCTAACCACAACTATAACCCTAATGTGCTCGATTCTAACCCTAACACTAAATGGTCAATTTCAACACTATCCCTAAGCCTAAATGCACTACATTCTAACCTAAAAGCCATTCCTGACCCTAAGCCTAACCCCAAACCTCGATTCCACCAACACAAACCTTAACCCTAATCCTAACTCTACTCATACACCTACCCCTAAATGCACTCTAAGCCATACCCTGACGAAAACCACAACACTAAAAATGCGCCTGATTCTAACCCTAAGCCTTAGCCTAAGCCTAACCTTAAGCCTAACCCTCGATTCTACGAAAGCGAACGCTAAACCTACCTCTAACCCTAGCACTATCCTTAAATGCTCTCGATTTTAACCCTGACCCTAACCCTAACCCTAACCCTAACCCTAAATGCACTGAATTCTAACCATAACTCTAACCCTAAATGTGCTCGATTCAAACCCTAATACTAAATCGTCAATTTGAACACTAACCCAAAGCCTAAATACATGCGATTCAGATCCAAAATGCAATCCTGACCTTAAGCCTAAACCTAAACCTCGATTCTACCCACACAAACCTTAACCCTAATCCTCAACCTAAGCCTAACCCTAAGCCTAAACCTCGATTCCACGAAAGCTAACCCTAAACCTAACTCTAACCCTAGCACTATCCTTAAAACCTCTCGATTCTAACCCTGACCCTAAACGTAACCCTAAGCCTAAGCCTAAGCCTAACCCTAACCCTAAATGCACTGAATTCTAATCATAACTCTTTCCCTAAATGTGTTTGATTCTAACGCTAAAACTATATCATCAATTTCAACACTAACCCTAAGCCTAAATGCTCTGAATTATTACCGAAAATGCTCTCCTGACCCTAAGCCTAACCCTAAACCTCGATTCTACCAACACAAACCCTAACCCTAATCCTAACCCACTCCTCCCGTACCCCTAAATGCACTCAAACCCTAACACTAACCCCAACCCTAACACTAAAAATGCACTTGATTCTAACCCTAATATTTATCCTAAGTCTCACCCGAACACTGACCCTCGATTCTATGAAAGCTAACCCTATACCTAACTCTCACCCTAACACTATCCTTAAATGCACTCGATTCTAACCCTCACCCTGAACATAACCCTAAGCCTAACCCTAATCCTAACCCTAAATGCTCTGGATTCTAACCATAACTCTAACACTAATGTGCTCGATTATAACCCTAACACTCAATCGTGAATCTCAACACTAAGCCTAACGCTAAATGCACTCGACTCTAACCCGAAAGGCAATCCTGACCCTAAGCCTAACCCGAAACCTCGATTCTACCAACACAAACCCTAACCATAATCCTAACCCACTCCTGCCGTACCCCTAAATGCACTCAAACCCTAACCCTAACCCCAAACCTAACACTAAAAATGCGCTTGATTCAAACCCTAATCCTAACCCTAACCCTAGCCCTAACACTAACCCTCGATTTTACGAAAGCTATCCTTATACCTAACTCTAACCCTAACACTATCCTTAAATGCACTCGATTCTAACCCTCACCCTGAACATAACCCTAACCCTAACCCTAATCCTACCTCTAAATGCTCTGGAATCTAACCATAACTCTAACCCTAATGTGTTCGATTATAACCCTAACACTCATTCGTCAATCTCAACACGAAGCCTAACCCTAAATGCACTCGACTCTAACCCAAAAGGCAATCCTGACCCGAAGCCTAACCCTAAACCTCGATTCTACCAACACAAACCCTAACCCTAATCCTAACCCTACTCCTATCCCTACCTCTATATGCACTCTAACCCTAACCCTAACCCAACCCCTAACACTAAAAATGCCCTTGATTCTAACCCTAACCCTAACCCTAACCCTAACCCTAACCCTCAATTCTACGAAACCTAACCCTCAACCTAACTCTAACCCTAAAACTATCCTTAAATGCTCTCGATTCTAATCCTGACCCTAATAACCCTAACACTAACCCTAAGCCTCAATGCAGTGGATTCTAACCATAACTCTAACCCTCATGTGCTTGATTCTAAGCCTAACACTAAATCGTCAATCTCAACACTAACCCTAACCCTAAATGCACTCGATTCTAACCCAAGAGGCAATCCTGTCCCTAAGCTTAACCCTAAACTTCGATTCTAAAAACACAAACCCTAACCCTAATCCTAACCCTAAATGCACTGTATTCTAACCACAACTATAACCCTAATGTGCTCGATTCTAACCCTAACACTAAATCGTCAATCTCAACACTAAGCCTAACGCTAAATGCACTACATTCTAACCTAAAAGCCATTCCTGACCCTAAGCCTAACCCCAAACCTCGATTCTACCAACACAAACCTTAACCCTAATCCTAACTCTACTCATACCCCTACCCCTAAATGCACTCTAAGCCATACCCTGACGAAAACCACAACACTAAAAATGCGCCTGATTCTAACCCTAAGCCTTAGCCTAAGCCTAACCTTAAGCCTAACCCTCGATTCTACGAAAGCGAACGCTAAACCTAACTCTAACCCTAGCACTATCCTTAAATGCTCTCGATTTTAACCCTGACCCTAACCCTAACCCTAACCCTAACCCTAAATGCACTGAATTCTAACCATAACTCTAATCCTAAATGTGCTCGATTCAAACCCTAATACTAAATCGTCAATTTGAACACTAACCCAAAGCCTAAATACATGCGATTCAGATCCAAAATGCAATCCTGACCCTAAGCCGAAACCTAAACCTCGATTCTACCAACACAAACCTTAACCCTAATCCGAACCCTACCCCTACCACTAGCCCTAAAAGCACTTTAACCCTAACCCTCACCCAAACGCTAACACTAAAACTGTGCTTGATTCTAACCCTAACCCTCACCCTAAGCCTAACCCTAAGCCTAACCCTCGATTCTACGAAAGCTAAACCTAAACCTAACTCTAACCCTAGCACTATCCTTAAAAGCTCTCGATTCTAACCCGGACCCTAAACCTAACCCTAACCCTAAGCCTAAGCCTAACCCTAACCCTAAATGCACTGAATTCTAATCATAACTCTATCCCTAAATGTGCTTGATTCCAACACTAAAACTATATCATCAATTTCAGCACTAACCCAAAGCCTAAATGCTCTGAATTATGACCCAAAATGCTCTCCTGACCCTAAGCCTAACCCAAAACCTCGATTTAACTAACACAAACCCTAACCCTAATCCTAACCCAACTCCTCCCCTACCCCTAAATGCACTCAAACCCTAACCCTCACCTCAACCCTAACACTAAAAATGCACTTGATTCTAACCCTAATACTTATCCTAACTCTCACCCGAACACTGACCCTCGATTCTATGAAAGCTAACCCTATAACTAACTCTAACCCTAAAACTATCCTTAAATGCACTCGATTCTAACCCTCACCCTGAACATAACCCTAACCCTAACCCTAATCCTAACCCTAAATGCACTGGATTCTAACCATAACTCTAACACGAATGTGCTCGATTATAACCCTAACACTGAATCGTCAATCTCAACACTAAGCCTAACGCTAAATGCACTCGACTCTAACCCGAAAGGCAATCCTGACCCTAAGCCTAACCCTAAACCTCGATTCTACCAACACAAACCCTAACCATAATCCTAATCCACTCCTCCCGTACCCCTAAATGCACTCAAACCCTAACCCTAACCCCAACCCTAACACTAAAAATGCACTTGATTCTTCCCCTAATCATAACCCTAACCCTAACCCTAACACTAACCCTCGATTCTACGAAAGCTATCCCTATACCTAACTCTAATCCTAACACTATCCTTAAATGCACTCGGTTCTAACCCTCACCCTAAACATAACCCTAACCCTAACCCTAATCCTAAGCCTAAATGCACTGGATTCCAACCTTAACTCTAATCCTAATGGGCTTGATTCTAACACTAACTCTAAATCGTCAATCTCAACACTAACCCTAACCCTAAATGGACTCGATTCTAACCCAAAAGGCAATCCTGACACTAACCCTAACCCTAACCCTCGAATCTGCGAAAGCTAACTGTCTACATAACTGTACCCCTACCACTATCCTTAAATGCACTCCATTCTAACCCTCACCCTGAACATAACCCTAACCCTAACCCTAATCCTAACTCTAAATGCTCTGTATTCTAACCATAACTCTAACCCTAATGTGCTCGATTATAACCCTAACACTCATTCGTCAATCTCAACACTAAGCCTAACCCTAAATGCACTCGACTCTAACACAAAAGGCAATCCTGACCCGAAGCCTAACCCTAAACCTCGATTCTACCAACACAAACCCTAACCCTAATCCTAACCCTACTCCTATCCCTACCTCTATATGCACTCTAACCCTAACCCTAACACAAACCCTAAGGCTAAAAATGCTCCTGAGTCTAACCTTACTCCTAACCCTAACCCTCACCCTAACACTGACCATCGATTCTATGAAAGCTAACCCTATACCTAACTCTAACCCTAACACTATCCTTAAATGCACTCGATTCTAACCCTCACCCTAAACATAAACCTAACCCTATCCCTAATGCTAACCTTAAATGCACTGGATTCTAACCATAACTCTAACCCTAATGTGCTCGATTATAACCTTAACACTAAATCGTCAATCTCAACACTAACGCTAACCCTAAATGCACTCGATTCTAACGCAAAAGGCAATCCTGACCCTAACGCTAACCCTAACCCTCAATTCTATGAAACCTAACCCTAAACCTAACTCTAACCCTAGCACTACCCTTAATGCTCTCGATTCTAACCCTGACCCTAAACCTAACCCTAACCCTAACCCTAACCCTAAATGCACTGAATTCTAATCATAACTCTATCCCTAAATGTGCCTGATTCGAACGCTATAACTAAATCATCAATTTCAACACTAACCCTAAGCCCAAATGCTCTGAATTATGACCCAAAATGCTCTCCTGACCCTAAGCCTAACCCAAAACCTCGATTCTACCAACACAAACCCTAACCCTAATACTAACCCTACCCCTACCCCTACCCCTAAATGCACTCTAACCCTACCCCTACCTCTTACACTAACCCTAACCCTAACGAATTCAAACCAAAACGCTAACCCTAAATGTGCTCGATTCTAACCCAAACACTAAATCGTCAATTTCAACAGTATCCCTAACCCTAAATGCACTCGACTCTAACCCAAAAGCCATTCCTGACCCTAAGCCTAACCCTACTATTACTCCTACCCCTAAATGCACTCTAAGCCATACCCTGATGAAAAGCAGACCACTAAAAATGTGCCTGATTCTAACCCTAACCCTAAGACTAAGCCGAACCTTAAGCCTAACCCTCGATTCTACGAAAGCGAACGCTAAACCTAACTCTCACCCTAGCACTATCCTTAAATGCTCTCGATTTTAACCCTGACCCTCAACCTAACCCTAAGCCTAAAGAATTCTAACCAAAATTCTAACCCTAAATGTGCTCGATTCTAACCCAAACACTAAATCGTCAATTTCAACACTATCCCTAACGCTAAATGCACTCGACTCTAACCCAAAAGCCATTCCTGACCCGAAGCCTAACTCTAAACCTCGATTCTACCAACACAAACCTTATCCCTAATCCTAACCCTATCCCTTCCACTAGCCCTAAAAGCACTTTAACCCTAATCCTCACCCTAACGCTAACACTAAAACTGTGCTTGACTCTAACCCTAACCCTCACCCTAAGTCTAACCCTAAGCCTAACTCTCGATTTTACGAAAGATAACCCTAAACCTAACTCTAACCTTAGCACTATCCTTAATGCTCCGATTCTAACCCTCACCCTAAACCTAACCCTAACTCCAACCCTAACCCTAAAGGCACTGAATTCTAATCATAACTCTATCCCTAAATGTGCCTGATTCTAACGCTATAACTAAATCATCAATTTCAACACTAACCCTCAGCCCAAATGCTCTGAATTATGACCCAAAATGCTCTCCTGACCCTAAGCCTAACCCAAAACCTCGATTCTACCAACACAAACCCTAACCCTAATCCTAACCCAACTCCTTCCCTATCCCTAAATGCACTCAAACCCTGACCCTAACCCAACCCTAACGCTAAAAATGCTCCTGATTCTAACCCTAATCCTAACCCTAACCTTCACCCTAACACTGACCCTCGATTCTATGAAAGCTAACCCTATACCTAACTCTAACCCTAACACTATCCTGAAATGCACTCGATTCTAACCCTCACCCTAAACATAAACCTAACCCTATCCCTAATCCAAACCCTAAATGCATTGGATTCTAACCATAACTCTAACCCTAATGTGCTTGATTATAACCCTAACACTAAATCGTCAAACTCAACACTAAGCCTAACTCTAAATGCACTCGACTCTAACCCTAAAGGCAATCCTAACCCTAAGCCTAACCCTAAACCTCGATTCTACCAACACAAACCCTAACCCTAATCCCAACCCTACTCCTATCCCTACCTCTATATGCACTCTAACCCTAACCCTGACCCAACCCCTAACACTAAAAATGCGCTTGATACAATCCCTAACCCTAACCCTAACCCTAACCCTAACCCTAACCCTCAATTCTACGAAACCTAACCCTAAACCTAACTCTAACCCTAACACTATCCTTAAATGCTCTCGATTCTAATCCTGACCCTAATAACCCTAACCCTAAACCTAAGCTTAAATATAGTGGATTCTAACCATAACTCTAACCCTAATGTGCTCGATTCTAAGTCTAACACTAAATCATCAATCTCAACACTAAGCCTAACCCTAAATGCACTCGACTCTAACCCAAAAGGCATTCCTGACCCTAAGCCTAACCCAAAACCTCGATTCTACCAACACAAAGTCTAAGCCTAATCCTAACCCAACTCCTCCCCTACCCCTAAATCCACTCAAACCCTGACCCTAACACAAACCCTAAGGCTAAAAATGCTCCTGAGTCTAACCTTACTCCTAACCCTAACCCTCACCCTAACACTGACCCTCGATTCTACGAAAGCTAACCCTATACCTAACTCTAACCCTAACACTATCCTTAAATGCACTCGATTCTAACCCTCACCCTAAACATAAACCTAACCCTATCCCTAATGCTAACCTTAAATGCACTGGATTCTAACCATAACTCTAACCCTAATGTGCTCGATTATAACCTTAACACTAAATCGTCAATCTCAACACTAACGCTAACCCTAAATGCACTCGATTCTAACGCAAAAGGCAATCCTGACCCTAACGCTAACCCTAACCCTCAATTCTATGAAACCTAACATTAAACCTAACTCTAACCCTAGCACTACCCTTAATGCTCTCGATTCTAACCCTGACCCTAAACCTAACCCTAACCCTAACCCTAACCCTAAATGCACTGAATTCTAATCATAACTCTATCCCTAAATGTGCCTGATTCGAACGCTATAACTAAATCATCAATTTCAACACTAACCCTAAGCCCAAATGCTCTGAATTATGACCCAAAATGCTCTCCTGACCCTAAGCCTAACCCAAAACCTCGATTCTACCAACACAAACCCTAACCCTAATCCTAACCCAACTCCTCCCCTACCCCTAAATGCAATCCAACCCTAACTCTAACCCCAATCCTAACACTAAAAATGCGCTTGATTCTAACCCTAATCCTACCCCTAACCCTAACGCTAACACTAAGCATCGATTCTACGAAATCTAACCCTGTACCTAACTTTAACCCTAACACTATCCTTAAATGCACTCGATTCTAACCCTCACCCTAAACATAAACCTAACCCTATCCGTAATCCTAACCCTAAATGCACTGGATTCTAACCATAACTCTAACCCTAATGTGCTCGATTATAACCCTAACACTAAATCGTCAATCTCAACACTAAGCCTAACCCTAAATGCCCTCGACTCTAACCGAAACGGCATTCCTGACCCTAAGGATAACCCTAAACCTCGATTCTACCAACACAAACCCTAAACCTAATCCCAACCCTACTCCTATCCCTACCTCTATATGCACTCTAACCCTAACCCTGACCCAACCCCTAACACTAAAAATGCGCTTGATACTATCCCTAACCCTAACCCTAACCCTAACCCTCAATTCTACGAAACCTAACCCTAAACCTAACTCTAACCCTAACACTATCCTTAAATGCTCTCTATTCTAATCCTGACCCTAATAACCCTAACCCTAACCCTAAGCTTAAATATAGTGGATTCTAACCATAACTCTAACACTAATGTGCTCGATTCTAAGTCTAACACTAAATCGTCAATCTCAACACTAACCCTAACTCTAAATGCACTCAGTTGTAACCCAAAAGGCAATCCTCACGCTACGCCTAACCCTAAACTTCGATTCTACCAACACAAACCCTAACCCTAATACTAACCCTACCCCTACCCCTACCCCTAAATGCACTCTAACCCTACCCCTACCCCTTACACTAACCCGAACCCTAACGAATCCTAACCAAAACGCTAACCCTAAATGTGCTCGATTCTAACCCAAACACTAAATCGTCAATTTCAACACTATCCCTAACCCTAAATGCACTCGACTCTAACCCAAAAGCCATTCCTGACCGTAAGCCTAACCCTACTCCTACTCCTACCCCTAAATGCACTCTAAGCCATACCCTGATGAAAAGGAGACCACTAAAAATGTGCCTGATTCTAACCCTAACCCTAACCCTAAGCCTAACATTAAGCCTAACCCTCCATTCTACGAAAGCGAACGCTAAACCTAACTCTAACCCTAGCCCTATCCTTAAATGCTCTCGATTTTAACCCTGACCCTCAACCTAACCCTAACCCTAACGCTAACCCTAAATGCACTGAATTCTAAGCATAATTCTAACCCTAATGTGCTCGATTATAACCTTAACACTAAATCGTCAATCTCAACACTAACGCTAACCCTAAATGCACTCGATTCTAACGCAAAAGGCAATCCTGACCCTAACGCTAACCCTAACCCTCAATTCTATGAAACCTAACCCTAAACCTAACTCTAACCCTAGCACTACCCTTAATGCTCTCGATTCTAACCCTGACCCTAAACCTAACCCTAACCCTAACCCTAACCCTAAATGCACTGAATTCTAACCATAACTCTATCCCTAAATGTGCCTGATTCGAACGCTATAACTAAATCATCAATTTCAACACTAACCCTAAGCCCAAATGCTCTGAATTATGACCCAAAATGCTCTCCTGACCCTAAGCCTAACCCAAAACCTCGATTCTACCAACACAAACCCTAACCCTAATACTAACCCTACCCCTACCCCTACCCCTAAATGCACTCTAACCCTACCCCTACCTCTTACACTAACCCTAACCCTAACGAATTCAAACCAAAATGCTAACCCTAAATGTGCTCGATTCTAACCCAAACACTAAATCGTCAATTTCAACAGTATCCCTAACCCTAAATGCACTCGACTCTAACCCAAAAGCCATTCCTGACCCTAAGCCTAACCCTACTATTACTCCTACCCCTAAATGCACTCTAAGCCATACCCTGATGAAAAGCAGACCACTAAAAATGTGCCTGATTCTAACCCTAACCCTAAGACTAAGCCGAACCTTAAGCCTAACCCTCGATTCTACGAAAGCGAACGCTAAACCTAACTCTCACCCTAGCACTATCCTTAAATGCTCTCGATTTTAACCCTGACCCTCAACCTAACCCTAAGCCTAAAGAATTCTAACCAAAATTCTAACCCTAAATGTGCTCGATTCTAACCCAAACACTAAATCGTCAATTTCAACACTATCCCTAACGCTAAATGCACTCGACTCTAACCCAAAAGCCATTCCTGACCCGAAGCCTAACTCTAAACCTCGATTCTACCAACACAAACCTTATCCCTAATCCTAACCCTATCCCTTCCACTAGCCCTAAAAGCACTTTAACCCTAATCCTCACCCTAACGCTAACACTAAAACTGTGCTTGACTCTAACCCTAACCCTCACCCTAAGTCTAACCCTAAGCCTAACTCTCGATTTTACGAAAGATAACCCTAAACCTAACTCTAACCTTAGCACTATCCTTAATGCTCCGATTCTAACCCTCACCCTAAACCTAACCCTAACTCCAACCCTAACCCTAAAGGCACTGAATTCTAATCATAACTCTATCCCTAAATGTGCCTGATTCTAACGCTATAACTAAATCATCAATTTCAACACTAACCCTCAGCCCAAATGCTCTGAATTATGACCCAAAATGCTCTCCTGACCCTAAGCCTAACCCAAAACCTCGATTCTACCAACACAAACCCTAACCCTAATCCTAACCCAACTCCTTCCCTATCCCTAAATGCACTCAAACCCTGACCCTAACCCCAACCCTAACGCTAAAAATGCTCCTGATTCTAACCCTAATCCTAACCCTAACCTTCACCCTGACACTGACCCTCGATTCTACGAAAGCTAACCCTATACCTAACTCTAACCCTAACACTATCCTTAAATGCACTCGATTCTAACCCTCACCCTAAACATAAACCTAACCCTATCCCTAATCCAAACCCTAAATGCACTGGATTCTAACCATAACTCTAACCCTAATGTGCTCGATTATAACCCTAACACTAAATCGTCAATCTCAACACTAAGCCTAACCCTAAATGCCCTCGACTCTAACCGAAAAGGCATTCCTGACCCTAAGGATAACCCTAAACCTCGATTCTACCAACACAAACCCTAAACCTAATCCCAACCCTACTCCTATCCCTACCTCTATATGCACTCTAACCCTAACCCTGACCCAACCCCTAACACTAAAAATGCGCTTGATACTATCCCTAACCCTAACCCTAACCCTAACCCTCAATTCTATGAAACCTAACCCTAAACCTAACTCTAACCCTAACACTATCCTTAAATGCTCTCTATTCTAATCCTGACCCTAATAAACCTAACCCTAACCCTAAGCTTAAATATAGTGGATTCTAACCATAACTCTAACACTAATGTGCTCGATTCTAAGTCTAACACTAAATCGTCAATCTCAACACTAACCCTAACTCTAAATGCACTCAGTTGTAACCCAAAAGGCAATCCTCACCCTACGCCTAACCCTAAACTTCGATTCTACCAACACAAACCCTAACCCTAATGCTAACCCTACCCTACCCCTACCCCTAAATGCACTCTAACCCTACCCCTACCCCTTACACTAACCCGAACCCTAACGAATCCTAACCAAAACGCTAACCCTAAATGTGCTCGATTCTAACCCAAACACTAAATCGTCAATTTCAACACTATCCCTAACCCTAAATGCACTCGACTCTAACCCAAAAGCCATTCCTGACCCTAAGCCTAACCCTACTCCTACTCCTACCCCTAAATGCACTCTAAGCCATACCCTGATGAAAAGCAGACCACTAAAAATGTGCCTGATTCTAACCCTAACCCTAACCCTAAGCCTAACATTAAGCCTAACCCTCCATTCTACGAAAGCGAACGCTAAACCTAACTCTAACCCTAGCCCTATCCTTAAATGCTCTCGATTTTAACCCTGACCCTCAACCTAACCCTAACCCTAACGCTAACCCTAAATGCACTGAATTCTAAGCATAATTCTAACCCTAAATGTGCTCGATTCAAACCCTAACACTAAATCGTCAATTTGAACACTAACCCAAAGCCTAAATACACTCGATTCTGATCCAAAATGCAATCCTGATCCTAAGCCTAAACCTAAACCTCGATTCTACCAACACAAACCTTAACCCTAATCCTAACCCTATCCCTTCCACTAGCCCTAAAAGCACTTTAACCCTAATCCTCACCCTAACGCTAACACTAAAACTATGCTTGATTCTAACCCTAACACTTACCCTAAGCCTATCCCAAAGCCTAACCCTCGATTCTACGAAAGCTAACCCTAAACCTAACTCTAACCCTAGCACTATCGTTAAATGCTCTCGATTTTAACCCTGACCCTAAACCTAACCCTAACCCTAACCCTAACCCTAACCCTAACCCTAAATGCAGTGAATTCTAATCATAACTCTATCCCTAAATGTGCCTGATTCTAACGCTATAAGTAAATCATGAATTTCAACACTAACCCTAAGCCCAAATGCTCTGAATTATGACCCAAAATGCTCTCCTTACCCTAAGCCTACCCCAAAACCTCGATTCTACCAACACAAACCCTAACCCGAATCCTAACCCAACTCCTCCCCTACCCTTAAATGCACTCAAACCCTGACCCTAACACCAAGCCTAACGCTAAAAATGCTCCTGAGCCTAAACTTAATCCTAACCCTAACCCTCACCCTAACACTGACCCTCGATTCTACGAAAGCTATCCCTATACCTAACTCTAACCCTAACACTATCCTTAAATGCTCTCGATTCTAATCCTGACCCTAATAACCCTAACCCTAAAGCTAAGCTTAAATATAGTGGATTCTAACCATAACTCTAACCCTAATGTGCTCGATTCTAAGTGTAACACTAAATCATCAATCTCAACACTAAGCCTAACCCTAAATGCACTCGACTCTAACCCAAAAGGCATTCCTGACCCTAAGCCTAACCCAAAACCTCGATTCTACCAACACAAAGTCTAAGCCTAATCCTAACCCAACTCCTCCCCTACCCCTGAATCCACTCAAACCCTGACCCTAACACAAACCCTAACGCTAAAAATGCTCCTGAGTCTAACCTTACTCCTAACCCTATCCCTAATGCTAACCTTAAATGCCCTGGATTCTAACCATAACTCTAACCCTAATGTGCTCGATTATAACCTTAACACTAAATCGTCAATCTCAACACTAACGCTAACCCTAAATGCACTCGATTCTAACGCAAAAGGCAATCCTGACCCTGACGCTAACCTTAACCCTCAATTCTATGAAACCTAACCCTAAACCTAACTCTAACCCTAGCACTACCCTTAATGCTCTCGATTCTAACCCTGACCCTAAACCTAACCCTAACGCTAACCCTAACCCTAAATGCACTGAATTCTAATCACAACTCTATCCCTAAATGTGCCTGATTCGAACGCTATAACTAAATCATCAATTTCAACACTAACCCTAAGCCCAAATGCTCTGAATTATGACACAAAATGCTCTTCTGACCCTAAGCCTAACCCAAAACCTCGATTCTACCAACACAAACCCTAACCCTAATCCTAACCCAACTCCTCCCCTACCCCTAAATGCAATCCAACCCTAACTCTAACCCCAATCCTAACACTAAAAATGCGCTTCATTCTAACCCTAATCCTACCCCTAACCCTAACGCTAACACTAAGCATCGATTCTACGAAATCTAACCCTGTACCTAACTTTAACCCTAACACTATCCTTAAATGCACTCGATTCTAACCCTCACCCTAAACATAAACCTAACCCTATCCCTAATGCTAAACTTAAATGCACTGGATTGTAACCATAACTCTAACCCTAATGTGCTCGATTATAACCCTAACACTAAATCGTCAATCTCAACACTAAGCCTAACCCTAAATGCCCTCGACTCTAACCGAAAAGGCATTCCTGACCCTAAGGATAACCCTAAACCTCGACTCTACCAACACAAACCCTAAACCTAATCCCAACCCTACTCCTACTCCTATCCCTACCTCTATATGCACTCTAACGCTAACCCTGACCCAACCCCTACCACTAAAAATGCGCTTGATTCTATCCCTAACCCTAACGTTAACCCTCAATTCTACGAAACCTAACCCTAAACCTAACTCTAACCCTAACACTATTCTGAAATGCTCTCGATTCTAATCCTGACCCTAACCCTAACCCTAAGCTTAAATATAGTGGATTTTAACCATAACTATAACCCTAATGTGCCCGATTATAACCCTAACTCTAAATCGTCAATCTCAACACTAACCCTAACTCTAAATGCACTCAGTTGTAACCCAAAAGGCAATCCTCACCCTACGCCTAACCCTAAACTTCGATTCTACCAACACAAACCCTAACCCTAATACTACCCCTACCCCTACCCCTACCCCTAAATGCACTCTAACCCTACCCCTACCTCTTACACTAACCCTAACCCTAACGAATTCAAACCAAAACGCTAACCCTAAATGTGCTCGATTCTAACCCAAACACTAAATCGTCAATTTCAACAGTATCCCTAACCCTAAATGCACTCGACTCTAACCCAAAAGCCATTCCTGACCCTAAGCCTAACCCTACTATTACTCCTACCCCTAAATGCACTCTAAGCCATACCCTGATGAAAAGCAGACCACTAAAAATGTGCCTGATTCTAACCCTAACCCTAAGACTAAGCCGAACCTTAAGCCTAACCCTCGATTCTACGAAAGCGAACGCTAAACCTAACTCTCACCCTAGCACTATCCTTAAATGCTCTCGATTTTAACCCTGACCCTCAACCTAACCCTAAGCCTAAAGAATTCTAACCAAAATTCTAACCCTAAATGTGCTCGATTCTAACCCAAACACTAAATCGTCAATTTCAACACTATCCCTAACGCTAAATGCACTCGACTCTAACCCAAAAGCCATTCCTGACCCGAAGCCTAACTCTAAACCTCGATTCTACCAACACAAACCTTATCCCTAATCCTAACCCTATCCCTTCCACTAGCCCTAAAAGCACTTTAACCCTAATCCTCACCCTAACGCTAACACTAAAACTGTGCTTGACTCTAACCCTAACCCTCACCCTAAGTCTAACCCTAAGCCTAACTCTCGATTTTACGAAAGATAACCCTAAACCTAACTCTAACCTTAGCACTATCCTTAATGCTCCGATTCTAACCCTCACCCTAAACCTAACCCTAACTCCAACCCTAACCCTAAAGGCACTGAATTCTAATCATAACTCTATCCCTAAATGTGCCTGATTCTAACGCTATAACTAAATCATCAATTTCAACACTAACCCTCAGCCCAAATGCTCTGAATTATGACCCAAAATGCTCTCCTGACCCTAAGCCTAACCCAAAACCTCGATTCTACCAACACAAACCCTAACCCTAATCCTAACCCAACTCCTTCCCTATCCCTAAATGCACTCATACCCTGACCCTAACCCCAACCCTAACGCTAAAAATGCTCCTGATTCTAACCCTAATCCTAACCCTAACCTTCACCCTGACACTGACCCTCGATTCTACGAAAGCTAACCCTATACCTAACTCTAACCCTAACACTATCCTTAAATGCACTCGATTCTAACCCTCACCCTAAACATAAACCTAACCCTATCCCTAATCCAAACCCTAAATGCACTGGATTCTAACCATAACTCTAACCCTAATGTGCTCGATTATAACCCTAACACTAAATCGTCAATCTCAACACTAAGCCTAACCCTAAATGCCCTCGACTCTAACCGAAAAGGCATTCCTGACCCTAAGGATAACCCTAAACCTCGATTCTACCAACACAAACCCTAAACCTAATCCCAACCCTACTCCTATCCCTACCTCTATATGCACTCTAACCCTAACCCTGACCCAACCCCTAACACTAAAAATGCGCTTGATACTATCCCTAACCCTAACCCTAACCCTAACCCTAACCCTCAATTCTACGAAACCTAACCCTAAACCTAACTCTAACCCTAACACTATCCTTAAATGCTCTCTATTCTAATCCTGACCCTAATAACCCTAACCCTAACCCTAAGCTTAAATATAGTGGATTCTAAAAATAACTCTAACCCTAATGTGCTCGATTCTAAGTCTAACACTAAATCGTCAATCTCAACACTAACCCTAACTCTAAATGCACTCAGTTGTAATCCAAAAGGCAATCCTCACCCTACGCCTAACCCTAAACTTCGATTCTACCAACACAAACGATAACCCTAATACTAACCCTACCCCTACCCCTACCCCTAAATGCACTCTAACCCTACCCCTACCCCTTACACTAACCCGAACCCTAACGAATTCTAACCAAAACGCTAACCCTAAATGTGCTCGATTCTAACCCAAACACTAAATCGTCAATTTCAACACTATCCCTAACCCTAAATGCACTCGACTCTAACCCAAAAGCCATTCCTGACCCTAAGCCTAACCCTACTCCTACTCCTACCCCTAAATGCACTCTAAGCCATACCCTGATGAAAAGCAGACCACTAAAAATGTGCCTGATTCTAACCCTAAGCCTAACATTAAGCCTAACCCTCGATTCTACGAAAGCGAACGCTAACCCTAACTCTAACCCTAGCCCTATCCTTAAATGCTCTCGATTTTAACCCTGACCCTCAACCTAACCCTAACCCTAACGCTAACCCTAAATGCACTGAATTCTAAGCATAATTCTAACCCTAAATGTGCTCGATTGAAACCCTAACACTAAATCGTCAATTTGAAGACTAACCCAAAGCCTAAATACACTCGATTCTGATCCAAAATGCAATGCTGACCCTAAGCCTAAACCTGAACCTCGATTCTACCAACACAAACCTTAACCCTAATCCTAACCCTATCCCTTCCACTAGCCCTAAAAGCACTTTAACCCTAATCCTCACCCTAACGCTAACACTAAAACTATGCTTGATTCTAACCCTACCCCTTACCCTAAGCCTATCCCAAAGCCTAACCCTCGATTCTACGAAAGCTAACCCTAAACCTAACTCTAACCCTACCACTATCGTTAAATGCTCTCGATTTTAACCCTGACCCTAAACCTAACCCTAACCCTAACCCTAACCCTAACCCTAACCCTAAATGCAGTGAATTCTAATCATAACTCTATTCCTAAATGTGCCTGATTCTAACGCTATAAGTAAATCATGAATTTCAACACTAACCCTAAGCCCAAATGCTCTGAATTATGACCCAAAATGCTCTCCTTACCCTAAGCCTACCCCAAAACCTCGATTCTACCAACACAAACCCTAACCCGAATCCTAACCCAACTCCTCCCCTACCCTTAAATGCACTCAAACCCTGACCCTAACACCAACCCTAACGCTAAAAATGCTCCTGAGCCTAAACTTAATCCTAACCCTGACCCTCACCCTAACACTGACCCTCGATTCTACGAAAGCTATCCCTATACCTAACTCTAACCCTAACACTATCCTTAAATGCTCTCGATTCTAATCCTGACCCTAATAACCCTAACCCTAAAGCTAAGCTTAAATATAGTGGATTCTAACCATAACTCTAACCCTAATGTGCTCGATTCTAAGTGTAACACTAAATCATCAATCTCAACACTAAGCCTAACCCTAAATGCACTCGACTCTAACCCAAAAGGCATTCCTGACCCTAAGCCTAACCCAAAACCTCGATTCTACCAACACAAAGTCTAAGCCTAATCCTAACCCAACTCCTCCCCTACCCCTAAATCCACTCAAACCCTGACCCTAACACAAACCCTAAGGCTAAAAATGCTCCTGAGTCTAACCTTACTCCTAACCCTAACCCTCACCCTAACACTGACCCTCGATTCTACGAAAGCTAACCCTATACCTAACTCTAACCCTAACACTATCCTTAAATGCACTCGATTCTAACCCTCACCCTAAACATAAACCTAACCCTATCCCTAATGCTAACCTTCAATGCACTGGATTCTAACCATAACTCTAACCCTAATGTGCTCGATTATAACCTTAACACTAAATCGTCAATCTCAACACTAACGCTAACCCTAAATGCACTCGATTCTAACGCAAAAGGCAATCCTGACCCTGACGCTAACCCTCACCCTCAATTCTATGAAACCTAACCCTAAACCTAACTCTAACCCTAGCACTACCCTTAATGCTCTCGATTCTAACCCTGACCCTAAACCTAACCCTAACGCTAACCCTAACCCTAAATGCACTGAATTCTAATCATAACTCTATCCCTAAATGTGCCTGATTCGAACGCTATAACTAAATCATCAATTTCAACACTAACCCTAAGCCCAAATGCTCTGAATTATGACCCAAAATGCTCTCCTGACCCTAAGCCTAACCCAAAACCTCGATTCTACCAACACAAACCCTAACCCTAATCCTAACCCAACTCCTCCCCTACCCCTAAATGCAATCCAACCCTAACTCTAACCCCAATCCTAACACTAAAAATGCGCTTGATTCTAACCCTAATCCTACCCCTAACCCTAACGCTAACACTAAGCATCGATTCTACGAAATCTAACCCTGTACCTAACTTTAACCCTAACACTATCCTTAAATGCACTCGATTCTAACCCTCACCCTAAACATAAACCTAACCCTATCCCTAATCCTAACCCTAAATGCACTGGATTCTAACCATAACTCTAACCCTAATGTGCTCGATTATAACCCTAACACTAAACCGTCAATCTCAACACTAAGCCTAACCCTAAATGCCCTCGACTCTAACCAAAAAGGCATTCCTGACCCTAAGGATAACCCTAAACCTCGATTCTACCAACACAAACCCTAAACCTAATCCCAACCCTACTCCTACTCCTATCCCTACCTCTATATGCACTCTAACCCTAACCCTGACCCAACCCCTAACACTAAAAATGCGCTTGATTCTATCCCTAACCCTAACCCTAACCCTAACCCTAACCCTCAATTCTACGAAACCTAACCCTAAACCTAACTCTAACCCTAACACTATCCTGAAATGCTCTCGATTCTAATCCTGACCCTAACCCTAACCCTAAGCTTAAATATAGTGGATTCTAACCATAACTATAACCCTAATGTGCCCGATTATAACCCTAACTCTAAATCGTCAATCTCAACACTAACCCTAACTCTAAATGCACTCAGTTGTAACCCAAAAGGCAATCCTCACCCTACGCCTAACCCTAAACTTCGATTCTACCAACACAAACCCTAACCCTAATACTACCCCTACCCCTACCCCTACCCCTAAATGCACTCTAACCCTACCCCTACCCCTTACACTAACCCGAACCCTAACGAATCCTAACCAAAACGCTAACCCTAAATGTGCTCGATTCTAACCCAAACACTAAATCGTCAATTTCAACAGTATCCCTAACCCTAAATGCACTCGACTCTAACCCAAAAGCCATTCCTGACCCTAAGCCTAACCCTACTATTACTCCTACCCCTAAATGCACTCTAAGCCATACCCTGATGAAAAGCAGACCACTAAAAATGTGCCTGATTCTAACCCTAACCCTAAGACTAAGCCGAACCTTAAGCCTAACCCTCGATTCTACGAAAGCGAACGCTAAACCTAACTCTCACCCTAGCACTATCCTTAAATGCTCTCGATTTTAACCCTGACCCTCAACCTAACCCTAAGCCTAAAGAATTCTAACCAAAATTCTAACCCTAAATGTGCTCGATTCTAACCCAAACACTAAATCGTCAATTTCAACACTATCCCTAACGCTAAATGCACTCGACTCTAACCCAAAAGCCATTCCTGACCCGAAGCCTAACTCTAAACCTCGATTCTACCAACACAAACCTTATCCCTAATCCTAACCCTATCCCTTCCACTAGCCCTAAAAGCACTTTAACCCTAATCCTCACCCTAACGCTAACACTAAAACTGTGCTTGATTCTAACCCTAACCCTCACCCTAAGTCTAACCCTAAGCCTAACTCTCGATTTTACGAAAGATAACCCTAAACCTAACTCTAACCTTAGCACGATCCTTAATGCTCCGATTCTAACCCTCACCCTAAACCTAACCCTAACTCCAACCCTAACCCTAAAGGCACTGAATTCTAATCATAACTCTATCCCTAAATGTGCCTGATTCTAACGCTATAACTAAATCATCAATTTCAACACTAACCCTCAGCCCAAATGCTCTGAATTATGACCCAAAATGCTCTCCTGACCCTAAGCCTAACCCAAAACCTCGATTCTACCAACACAAACCCTAACCCTAATCCTAACCCAACTCCTTCCCTATCCCTAAATGCACTCAAACCCTGACCCTAACCCCAACCCTAACGCTAAAAATGCTCCTGATTCTAACCCTAATCCTAACCCTAACCTTCACCCTAACACTGACCCTCGATTCTATGAAAGCTAACCCTATACCTAACTCTAACCCTAACACTATCCTGAAATGCACTCGATTCTAACCCTCACCCTAAACATAAACCTAACCCTATCCCTAATCCAAACCCTAAATGCATTGGATTCTAACCATAACTCTAACCCTAATGTGCTTGATTATAACCCTAACACTAAATCGTCAAACTCAACACTAAGCCTAACTCTAAATGCACTCGACTCTAACCCTAAAGGCAATCCTAACCCTAAGCCTAACCCTAAACCTCGATTCTACCAACACAAACCCTAACCCTAATCCCAACCCTACTCCTATCCCTACCTCTATATGCACTCTAACCCTAACCCTGACCCAACCCCTAACACTAAAAATGCGCTTGATACAATCCCTAACCCTAACCCTAACCCTAACCCTAACCCTAACCCTCAATTCTACGAAACCTAACCCTAAACCTAACTCTAACCCTAACACTATCCTTAAATGCTCTCTATTCTAATCCTGACCCTAATAACCCTAACCCTAACCCTAAGCTTAAATATAGTGGATTCTAAAAATAACTCTAACCCTAATGTGCTCGATTCTAAGTCTAACACTAAATCGTCAATCTCAACACTAACCCTAACTCTAAATGCACTCAGTTGTAACCCAAAAGGCAATCCTCACCCTACGCCTAAGCCTAAACTTCGATTCTACCAACACAAACCCTAACCCTAATACTACCCCTACCCCTACCCCTACCCCTAAATGCACTCTAACCCTACCCCTACCCCTTACACTAACCCGAACCCTAACGAATTCTAACCAAAACGCTAACCCTAAATGTGCTCGATTCTAACCCAAACACTAAATCGTCAATTTCAACACTATCCCTAACCCTAAATGCACTCGACTCTAACCCAAAAGCCATTCCTGACCCTAAGCCTAACCCTACTCCCACTCCTACCCCTAAATGCACTCTAAGCCATACCCTGATGAAAAGCAGACCACTAAAAATGTGCCTGATTCTAACCCTAACCCTAACCCTAAGCCTAACATTAAGCCTAACCCTCCATTCTACGAAAGCGAACGCTAACCCTAACTCTAACCCTAGCCCTAGCCTTAAATGCTCTCGATTTTAACCCTGACCCTCAACCTAACCCTAACCCTAACGCTAACCCTAAATGCACTGAATTCTAAGCATAATTCTAACCCTAAATGTGCTCGATTGAAACCCTAACACTAAATCGTCAATTTGAAGACTAACCCAAAGCCTAAATACACTCGATTCTGATCCAAAATGCAATGCTGACCCTAAGCCTAAACCTGAACCTCGATTCTACCAACACAAACCTTAACCCTAATCCTAACCCTATCCCTTCCACTAGCCCTAAAAGCACTTTAACCCTAATCCTCACCCTAACGCTAACACTAAAACTATGCTTGATTCTAACCCTACCCCTTACCCTAAGCCTATCCCAAAGCCTAACCCTCGATTCTACGAAAGCTAACCCTAAACCTAACTCTAACCCTAGCACTATCGTTAAATGCTCTCGATTTTAACCCTGACCCTAAACCTAACCCTAACCCTAACCCTAACCCTAACCCTAACCCTAAATGCAGTGAATTCTAATCATAACTCTATCCCTAAATGTGCCTGATTCTAACGCTATAAGTAAATCATGAATTTCAACACTAACCCTAAGCCCAAATGCTCTGAATTATGACCCAAAATGCTCTCCTTACCCTAAGCCTACCCCAAAACCTCGATTCTACCAACACAAACCCTAACCCGAATCCTAACCCAACTCCTCCCCTACCCTTAAATGCACTCAAACCCTGACCCTAACACCAAGCCTAACGCTAAAAATGCTCCTGAGCCTAAACTTAATCCTAACCCTAACCCTCACCCTAACACTGACCCTCGATTCTACGAAAGCTATCCCTATACCTAACTCTAACCCTAACACTATCCTTAAATGCTCTCGATTCTAATCCTGACCCTAATAACCCTAACCCTAAACCTAAGCTTAAATATAGTGGATTCTAACCATAACTCTAACCCTAATGTGCTCGATTCTAAGTCTAACACTAAATCATCAATCTCAACACTAAGCCTAACCCTAAATGCACTCGACTCTAACCCAAAAGGCATTCCTGACCCTAAGCCTAACCCAAAACCTCGATTCTACCAACACAAAGTCTAAGCCTAATCCTAACCCAACTCCTCCCCTACCCCTAAATCCACTCAAACCCTGACCCTAACACAAACCCTAAGGCTAAAAATGCTCCTGAGTCTAACCTTACTCCTAACCCTAACCCTCACCCTAACACTGACCCTCGATTCTACGAAAGCTAACCCTATACCTAACTCTAACCCTAACACTATCCTTAAATGCACTCGATTCTAACCCTCACCCTAAACATAAACCTAACCCTATCCCTAATGCTAACCTTAAATGCACTGGATTCTAACCATAACTCTAACCCTAATGTGCTCGATTATAACCTTAACACTAAATCGTCAATCTCAACACTAACGCTAACCCTAAATGCACTCGATTCTAACGCAAAAGGCAATCCTGACCCTAACGCTAACCCTAACCCTCAATTCTATGAAACCTAACATTAAACCTAACTCTAACCCTAGCACTACCCTTAATGCTCTCGATTCTAACCCTGACCCTAAACCTAACCCTAACCCTAACCCTAACCCTAAATGCACTGAATTCTAATCATAACTCTATCCCTAAATGTGCCTGATTCGAACGCTATAACTAAATCATCAATTTCAACACTAACCCTAAGCCCAAATGCTCTGAATTATGACCCAAAATGCTCTCCTGACCCTAAGCCTAACCCAAAACCTCGATTCTACCAACACAAACCCTAACCCTAATCCTAACCCAACTCCTCCCCTACCCCTAAATGCAATCCAACCCTAACTCTAACCCCAATCCTAACACTAAAAATGCGCTTGATTCTAACCCTAATCCTACCCCTAACCCTAACGCTAACACTAAGCATCGATTCTACGAAATCTAACCCTGTACCTAACTTTAATCCTAACACTATCCTTAAATGCACTCGATTCTAACCCTCACCCTAAACATAAACCTAACCCTATCCGTAATCCTAACCCTAAATGCACTGGATTCTAACCATAACTCTAACCCTAATGTGCTCGATTATAACCCTAACACTAAATCGTCAATCTCAACACTAAGCCTAACCCTAAATGCCCTCGACTCTAACCGAAACGGCATTCCTGACCCTAAGGATAACCCTAAACCTCGATTCTACCAACACAAACCCTAAACCTAATCCCAACCCTACTCCTATCCCTACCTCTATATGCACTCTAACCCTAACCCTGACCCAACCCCTAACACTAAAAATGCGCTTGATACTATCCCTAACCCTAACCCTAACCCTAACCCTCAATTCTACGAAACCTAACCCTAAACCTAACTCTAACCCTAACACTATCCTTAAATGCTCTCTATTCTAATCCTGACCCTAATAACCCTAACCCTAACCCTAAGCTTAAATATAGTGGATTCTAACCATAACTCTAACACTAATGTGCTCGATTCTAAGTCTAACACTAAATCGTCAATCTCAACACTAACCCTAACTCTAAATGCACTCAGTTGTAACCCAAAAGGCAATCCTCACGCTACGCCTAACCCTAAACTTCGATTCTACCAACACAAACCCTAACCCTAATACTAACCCTACCCCTACCCCTACCCCTAAATGCACTCTAACCCTACCCCTACCCCTTACACTAACCCGAACCCTAACGAATCCTAACCAAAACGCTAACCCTAAATGTGCTCGATTCTAACCCAAACACTAAATCGTCAATTTCAACACTATCCCTAACCCTAAATGCACTCGACTCTAACCCAAAAGCCATTCCTGACCGTAAGCCTAACCCTACTCCTACTCCTACCCCTAAATGCACTCTAAGCCATACCCTGATGAAAAGGAGACCACTAAAAATGTGCCTGATTCTAACCCTAACCCTAACCCTAAGCCTAACATTAAGCCTAACCCTCCATTCTACGAAAGCGAACGCTAAACCTAACTCTAACCCTAGCCCTATCCTTAAATGCTCTCGATTTTAACCCTGACCCTCAACCTAACCCTAACCCTAACGCTAACCCTAAATGCACTGAATTCTAAGCATAATTCTAACCCTAATGTGCTCGATTATAACCTTAACACTAAATCGTCAATCTCAACACTAACGCTAACCCCTAAATGCACTCGATTCTAACGCAAAAGGCAATCCTGACCCTAACGCTAACCCTAACCCTCAATTCTATGAAACCTAACCCTAAACCTAACTCTAACCCTAGCACTACCCTTAATGCTCTCGATTCTAACCCTGACCCTAAACCTAACCCTAACCCTAACCCTAACCCTAAATGCACTGAATTCTAATCATAACTCTATCCCTAAATGTGCCTGATTCGAACGCTATAACTAAATCATCAATTTCAACACTAACCCCTAAGCCCAAATGCTCTGAATTATGACCCAAAAATGCTCTCCTGACCCTAAGCCTAACCCAAAACCTCGATTCTACCAACACAAACCCTAACCCTAATACTACCCCTACCCCTACCCCTACCCCTAAATGCACTCTAACCCTACCCCTACCTCTTACACTAACCCTAACCCTAACGAATTCAAACCAAAATGCTAACCCTAAATGTGCTCGATTCTAACCCAAACACTAAATCGTCAATTTCAACAGTATCCCTAACCCCTAAATGCACTCGACTCTAACCCAAAAGCCATTCCTGACCCTAAGCCTAACCCTACTATTACTCCTACCCCTAAATGCACTCTAAGCCATACCCTGATGAAAAGCAGACCACTAAAAATGTGCCTGATTCTAACCCTAACCCTAAGACTAAGCCGAACCTTAAGCCTAACCCTCGATTCTACGAAAGCGAACGCTAAACCTAACTCTCACCCTAGCACTATCCTTAAATGCTCTCGATTTTAACCCTGACCCTCAACCTAACCCTAAGCCTAAAGAATTCTAACCAAAATTCTAACCCTAAATGTGCTCGATTCTAACCCAAACACTAAATCGTCAATTTCAACACTATCCCTAACGCTAAATGCACTCGACTCTAACCCAAAAGCCATTCCTGACCCGAAGCCTAACTCTAAACCTCGATTCTACCAACACAAACCTTATCCCTAATCCTAACCCTATCCCTTCCACTAGCCCTAAAAGCACTTTAACCCTAATCCTCACCCTAACGCTAACACTAAAACTGTGCTTGACTCTAACCCTAACCCTCACCCTAAGTCTAACCCTAAGCCTAACTCTCGATTTTACGAAAGATAACCCTAAACCTAACTCTAACCTTAGCACTATCCTTAATGCTCCGATTCTAACCCTCACCCTAAACCTAACCCTAACTCCCAACCCTAACCCTAAAGGCACTGAATTCTAATCATAACTCTATCCCTAAATGTGCCTGATTCTAACGCTATAACTAAATCATCAATTTCAACACTAACCCTCAGCCCAAATGCTCTGAATTATGACCCAAAATGCTCTCCTGACCCTAAGCCTAACCCAAAACCTCGATTCTACCAACACAAACCCTAACCCTAATCCTAACCCAACTCCTTCCCTATCCCTAAATGCACTCAAACCCTGACCCTAACCCCAACCCTAACGCTAAAAATGCTCCTGATTCTAACCCCCCTAACCTTCACCCTGACACTGACCCTCGATTCTACGAAAGCTAACCCTATACCTAACTCTAACCCTAAAACTATCCTTAAATGCACTCGATTCTAACCCTCACCCTAAACATAAACCTAACCCTATCCCTAATCCAAACCCTAAATGCACTGGATTCTAACCATAACTCTAACCCTAATGTGCTCGATTATAACCCTAACACTAAATCGTCAATCTCAACACTAAGCCTAACCCTAAATGCCCTCGACTCTAACCGAAAAGGCATTCCTGACCCTAAGGATAACCCTAAACCTCGATTCTACCAACACAAACCCTTAAACCTAATCCCAACCCTACTCTATCCCTACCTCTATATGCACTCTAACCCTAACCCTGACCCAACCCCTAACACTAAAATGCGCTTGATACTATCCCTAACCCTAACCCTAACCCTAACCCTCAATTCTATGAAACCTAACCCTAAACCTAACTCTAACCCTAACACTATCCTTAAATGCTCTCTATTCTAATCCTGACCCTAATAACCCTAACCCTAACCCTAAGCTTAAATATAGTGGATTCTAACCATAACTCTAACACTAATGTGCTCGATTCTAAGTCTAACACTAAATCGTCAATCTCAACACTAACCCTAACTCTAAATGCACTCAGTTGTAACCCAAAAGGCAATCCTCACCCTACGCCTAACCCTAAACTTCGATTCTAAACCACACAACCCTAACCCTAATGCTACCCTACCCTACTACCCTACCCCTAAATGCACTCTACCTACCCTACCCTACCCCTTACACTAACCCGAACCCTAACGAATTCCTAACCAAAACGCTAACCCTAAATGTGCTCGATTCTAACCCAAACACTAAATCGTCAATTTCAACACTATCCCTAACCCTAAATGCACTCGACTCTAACCCAAAAGCCATTCCTGACCCTAAGCCTAACCCTACTCCTACTCCTACCCCCTAAATGCACTCTAAGCCATACCCTGATGAAAAGCAGACCACTAAAAATGTGCCTGATTCTAACCCTAACCCTAACCCTAAGCCTAACATTAAGCCTAACCCTCCATTCTACGAAAGCGAACGCTAAACCTAACTCTAACCCTAGCCCTATGCTTTAAATGCTCTCGATTTTAACCCTGACCCTCAACCTAACCCTAACCCTAACGCTAACCCTAAATGCACTGAATTCTAAGCATAATTCTAACCCTAAATGTGCTCGATTCAAACCCTAACACTAAATCGTCAATTTGAACACTAACCCAAAGCCTAAATACACTCGATTCTGATCCAAAATGCAATCCTGACCCTAAGCCTAAACCTAAACTCGATTCTACCAACACAAACCTTAACCCTAATCCTAACCCTATCCTTCCACTAGCCCTAAAAGCACTTTAACCCTAATCCTCACCCTAACGCTAACACTAAAACTATGCTTGATTCTAACCCTAACACTTACCCTAAGCCTATCCCAAAGCCTAACCCTCGATTCTACGAAAGCTAACCCTAAACCTAACTCTAACCCTACCACTATCGTTAAATGCTCTCGATTTTAACCCTGACCCTAACCCCTAACCCTAACCCTAACCCTAACCCTAAATGCAGTGAATTCTAATCATAACTCTATCCCTAAATGTGCCTGATTCTAACGCTATAAGTAAATCATGAATTTCAACACTAACCCTAAGCCCAAATGCTCTGAATTATGACCCAAAATGCTCTCCTTACC
Source organism: Notamacropus eugenii (assembly GCF_028372415.1). NCBI lineage: Eukaryota > Metazoa > Chordata > Mammalia > Diprotodontia > Macropodidae > Notamacropus > Notamacropus eugenii. The sequence continues at coordinate 233,874 of NW_027325352.1, read as the reverse complement.
CTAAGCCTACCCCAAAACCTCGATTCTACCAACACAAACCCTAACCCGAATCCTAACCCAACTCCTCCCCTACCCTTAAATGCACTCAAACCCTGACCCTAACACCAACCCTAACGCTAAAAATGCTCCTGAGCCTAAACTTAATCCTAACCCTGACCCTCACCCTAACACTGACCCTCGATTCTACGAAAGCTATCCCTATACCTAACTCTAACCCTAACACTATCCTTAAATGCTCTCGATTCTAATCCTGACCTAATAACCCTAACCTAAACCTAAGCTTAAATATAGTGGATTCTAACCATAATTCTAACCCTAATGTGCTAGATTCTAAGTCTAACACTAAATCATCAATCTCAACACTAAGCCTAACCCTAAATGCACTCGACTCTCTAACCCAAAGGCATTCCTGACCCTAAGCCTAACCCAAAACCTCGATTCTACCAACACAAAGTCTAAGCCTAATCCTAACCCAACTCCTCCCCTACCCCTGAATCCACTCAAACCCTGACCCTAACACAAACCCTAACGCTAAAAATGCTCCTGGTCTAACCTTACTCCTAACCCTATCCCTAATGCTAACCTTTAAATGCCCTGGATTCTAACCATAACTCTAACCCTAATGTGCTCGATTATAACCTTAACACTAAATCGTCAATCTCAACACTAACGCTAACCCTAAATGCACTCGATTCTAACGCAAAAGGCAATCCTGACCCTGACGCTAACCTTAACCCTCAATTCTATGAAACCTAACCCTAAACCTAACTCTAACCCTAGCACTACCCTTAATGCTCTCGATTCTAACCCTGACCCTAAACCTAACCCTAACGCTAACCCTAACCCTAAATGCACTGAATTCTAATCACAACTCTATCCCTAAATGTGCCTGATTCGAACGCTATAACTAAATCATCAATTTCAACACTAACCCTAAGCCCAAATGCTCTGAATTATGACACAAAATGCTCTTCTGACCCTAAGCCTAACCCAAAACCTCGATTCTACCAACACAAACCCTAACCCTAATCCTAACCCAACTCCTCCCCTACCCCTAAATGCAATCCAACCCTAACTCTAACCCCAATCCTAACACTAAAAATGCGCTTCATTCTAACCCTAATCCTACCCCTAACCCTAACGCTAACACTAAGCATCGATTCTACGAAATCTAACCCTGTACCTAACTTTAACCCTAACACTATCCTTAAATGCACTCGATTCTAACCCTCACCCTAAACATAAACCTAACCCTATCCCTAATGCTAAACTTAAATGCACTGGATTGTAACCATAACTCTAACCCTAATGTGCTCGATTATAACCCTAACACTAAATCGTCAATCTCAACACTAAGCCTAACCCTAAATGCCCTCGACTCTAACCCGAAAAGGCATTCCTGACCCTAAGGATAACCCTAAACCTCGACTCTACCAACACAAACCCTAAACCTAATCCCAACCCTACTCCTACTCCTATCCCTACCTCTATATGCACTCTAACGCTAACCCTGACCCAACCCCTACCACTAAAAATGCGCTTGATTCTATCCCTAACCCTAACGTTAACCCTCAATTCTACGAAACCTAACCCTAAACCTAACTCTAACCCTAACACTATTCTGAAATGCTCTCGATTCTAATCCTGACCCTAACCCTAACCCTAAGCTTAATATAGTGGATTTTAACCATAACTATAACCCTAATGTGCCCGATTATAACCTAACTCTAAATCGTCAATCTCAACACTAACCCTAACTCTAAATGCACTCAGTTGTAACCCAAAAGGCAATCCTCACCCTACGCCTAACCCTAAACTTCGATTCTACCAACACAAACCCTAACCCTAATACTACCCCTACCCCTACCCCTACCCCTAAATGCACTCTAACCCTACCCCTACCTCTTACACTAACCCTAACCCTAACGAATTCAAACCAAAACGCTAACCCTAAATGTGCTCGATTCTAACCCAAACACTAAATCGTCAATTTCAACAGTATCCCTAACCCTAAATGCACTCGACTCTAACCCAAAAGCCATTCCTGACCCTAAGCCTAACCCTACTATTACTCCTACCCCTAAATGCACTCTAAGCCATACCCTGATGAAAGCAGACCACTAAAAATGTGCCTGATTCTAACCCTACCCTAAGACTAAGCCGAACCTTAAGCCTAACCCTCGATTCTACGAAAGCGAACGCTAAACCTAACTCTCACCCTAGCACTATCCTTAAATGCTCTCGATTTTAACCCTGACCCTCAACCTAACCCTAAGCCTAAAGAATTCTAACCAAAATTCTAACCCTAAATGTGCTCGATTCTAACCCAAACACTAAATCGTCAATTTCAACACTATCCCTAACGCTAAATGCACTCGACTCTAACCCAAAAGCCATTCCTGACCCGAAGCCTAACTCTAAACCTCGATTCTACCAACACAAACCTTATCCCTAATCCTAACCCTATCCCTTCCACTAGCCCTAAAAAGCACTTTAACCCTAATCCTCACCCTAACGCTAACACTAAAACTGTGCTTGACTCTAACCCTAACCCTCACCCTAAGTCTAACCCTAAGCCTAACTCTCGATTTTACGAAAGATAACCCTAAACCTAACTCTAACCTTAGCACTATCCTTAATGCTCCGATTCTAACCCTCACCCTAAACCTAACCCTAACTCCAACCCTAACCCTAAAGGCACTGAATTCTAATCATAACTCTATCCCTAAATGTGCCTGATTCTAACGCTATAACTAAATCATCAATTTCAACACTAACCCTCAGCCCAAATGCTCTGAATTATGACCCAAAATGCTCTCCTGACCCTAAGCCTAACCCAAAACCTCGATTCTACCAACACAAACCCTAACCCTAATCCTAACCCAACTCCTTCCCTATCCCTAAATGCACTCAAACCCTGACCCTAACCCCAACCCTAACGCTAAAAATGCTCCTGATTCTAACCCTAATCCTAACCCTAACTTCACCCTGACACTGACCCTCGATTCTACGAAAGCTAACCCTATACCTAACTCTAACCCTAACACTATCCTTAAATGCACTCGATTCTAACCCTCACCCTAAACATAAACCTAACCCTATCCCTAATCCAAACCCTAAATGCACTGGATTCTAACCATAACTCTAACCCTAATGTGCTCGATTATAACCCTAACACTAAATCGTCAATCTCAACACTAAGCCTAACCCTAAATGCCCTCGACTCTAACCGAAAAGGCATTCCTGACCCTAAGGATAACCCTAAACCTCGATTCTACCAACACAAACCCTAAACCTAATCCCAACCCTACTCCTATCCCTACCTCTATATGCACTCTAACCCTAACCCTGACCCAACCCCTAACACTAAAAATGCGCTTGATACTATCCCTAACCCTAACCCTAACCCTAACCCTAACCCTCAATTCTACGAAACCTAACCCTAAACCTAACTCTAACCCTAACACTATCCTTAAATGCTCTCTATTCTAATCCTGACCCTAATAACCCTAACCCTAACCCTAAGCTTAAATATAGTGGATTCTAAAAATAACTCTAACCCTAATGTGCTCGATTCTAAGTCTAACACTAAATCGTCAATCTCAACACTAACCCTAACTCTAAATGCACTCAGTTGTAATCCAAAAGGCAATCCTCACCCTACGCCTAACCCTAAACTTCGATTCTACCAACACAAACGATAACCCTAATACTAACCCTACCCTACCCCTACCCCTAAATGCACTCTAACCCTAACCTACCCCTTACACTAACCCGAACCCTAACGAATTCTAACCAAAACGCTAACCCTAAATGTGCTCGATTCTAACCCAAACACTAAATCGTCAATTTCAACACTATCCCTAACCCTAAATGCACTCGACTCTAACCCAAAAGCCATTCCTGACCCTAAGCCTAACCCTACTCCTACTCCTACCCCTAAATGCACTCTAAGCCATACCCTGATGAAAAGCAGACCACTAAAAATGTGCCTGATTCTAACCCTAAGCCTAACATTAAGCCTAACCCTCGATTCTACGAAAGCGAACGCTAACCCTAACTCTAACCCTAGCCCTATCCTTAAATGCTCTCGATTTTAACCCTGACCCTCAACCTAACCCTAACCCTAACGCTAACCCTAAATGCACTGAATTCTAAGCATAATTCTAACCCTAAATGTGCTCGATTGAAACCCTAACACTAAATCGTCAATTTGAAGACTAACCCAAAGCCTAAATACACTCGATTCTGATCCAAAATGCAATGCTGACCCTAAGCCTAAACCTGAACCTCGATTCTACCAACACAAACCTTAACCCTAATCCTAACCCTATCCCTTCCACTAGCCCTAAAAGCACTTTAACCCTAATCCTCACCCTAACGCTAACACTAAAACTATGCTTGATTCTAACCCTACCCCTTACCCTAAGCCTATCCCAAAGCCTAACCCTCGATTCTACGAAAGCTAACCCTAAAACCTAACTCTAACCCTACCACTATCGTTAAATGCTCTCGATTTTAACCCCTGACCCTAAACCTAACCCTAACCCTAACCCTAACCCTAACCCTAACCCTAAATGCAGTGAATTCTAATCATAACTCTATCCCTAAATGTGCCTGATTCGAACGCTATAAGTAAATCATGAATTTCAACACTAACCCTAAGCCCAAATGCTCTGAATTATGACCCAAAATGCTCTCCTTACCCTAAGCCTACCCCAAAACCTCGATTCTACCAACACAAACCCTAACCCGAATCCTAACCCAACTCCTCCCCTACCCTTAAATGCACTCAAACCCTGACCCTAACACCAACCCTAACGCTAAAATGCTCCTGAGCCTAAACTTAATCCTAACCCTGACCCTCACCCTAACACTGACCCTCGATTCTACGAAAGCTATCCCTATACCTAACTCTAACCCTAACACTATCCTTAAATGCTCTCGATTCTAATCCTGACCCTAATAACCCTAACCCTAAAGCTAAGCTTAAATATAGTGGATTCTAACCATAACTCTAACCCTAATGTGCTCGATTCTAAGTGTAACACTAAATCATCAATCTCAACACTAAGCCTAACCCTAAATGCACTCGACTCTAACCCAAAAGGCATTCCTGACCCTAAGCCTAACCAAAACCTCGATTCTACCAACACAAAGTCTAAGCCTAATCCTAACCCAACTCCTCCCCTACCCCTAAATCCACTCAAACCCTGACCCTAACACAAACCCTAAGGCTAAAAATGCTCCTGAGTCTAACCTTACTCCTAACCTAACCCTCACCCTAACACTGACCCTCGATTCTACGAAAGCTAACCCTATACCTAACTCTAACCCTAACACTATCCTTAAATGCACTCGATTCTAACCCTCACCCTAAACATAAACCTAACCCTATCCCTAATGCTAACCTTCAATGCACTGGATTCTAACCATAACTCTAACCCTAATGTGCTCGATTATAACCTTAACACTAAATCGTCAATCTCAACACTAACGCTAACCCTAAATGCACTCGATTCTAACGCAAAAGGCAATCCTGACCCTGACGCTAACCCTCACCCTCAATTCTATGAAACCTAACCCTAAACCTAACTCTAACCCTAGCACTACCCTTAATGCTCTCGATTCTAACCCTGACCCTAAACCTAACCCTAACGCTAACCCTAACCCTAAATGCACTGAATTCTAATCATAACTCTATCCCTAAATGTGCCTGATTCGAACGCTATAACTAAATCATCAATTTCAACACTAACCCTAAGCCAAATGCTCTGAATTATGACCCAAAATGTTCTCCTGACCCTAAGCCTAACCCAAAACCTCGATTCTACCAACACAAACCCTAACCCTAATCCTAACCCAACTCCTCCCCTACCCCTAAATGCAATCCAACCCTAACTCTAACCCCAATCCTAACACTAAAAATGCGCTTGATTCTAACCCTAATCCTACCCCTAACCCTAACGCTAACACTAAGCATCGATTCTACGAAATCTAACCCTGTACCTAACTTTAACCCTAACACTATCCTTAAATGCACTCGATTCTAACCCTCACCCTAAACATAAACTAACCCTATCCCTAATCCTAACCCTAAATGCACTGGATTCTAACCATAACTCTAACCCTAATGTGCTCGATTATAACCCTAACACTAAACCGTCAATCTCAACACTAAGCCTAACCCTAAATGCCCTCGACTCTAACCAAAAAGGCATTCCTGACCCTAAGGATAACCCTAAACCTCGACTCTACCAACACAAACCCTAAACCTAATCCCAACCCTACTCCTACTCCTATCCCTACCTCTATATGCACTCTAACCCTAACCCTGACCCAACCCCTAACACTAAAAATGCGCTTGATTCTATCCCTAACCCTAACCCTAACCCTAACCCTAACCCTCAATTCTACGAAACCTAACCCTAAACCTAACTCTAACCCTAACACTATCCTGAAATGCTCTCGATTCTAATCCTGACCCTAACCCTAACCCTAAGCTTAAATATAGTGGATTCTAACCATAACTATAACCCTAATGTGCCCGATTATAACCCTAACTCTAAATCGTCAATCTCAACACTAACCCTAACTCTAAATGCACTCAGTTGTAACCCAAAAGGCAATCCTCACCCTACGCCTAACCCTAAACTTCGATTCTACAACACAAACCCTAACCCTAATACTACCCCTACCCCTACCCCTACCCCTAAATGCACTCTAACCCTACCCCTACCCCTTACACTAACCCGAACCCTAACGAATCCTAACCAAAACGCTAACCCTAAATGTGCTCGATTCTAACCCAAACACTAAATCGTCAATTTCAACAGTATCCCTAACCCTAAATGCACTCGACTCTAACCCAAAAGCCATTCCTGACCCTAAGCCTAACCCTACTATTACTCCTACCCCTAAATGCACTCTAAGCCATACCTGATGAAAAGCAGACCACTAAAAATGTGCCTGATTCTAACCCTAACCCTAAGACTAAGCCGAACCTTAAGCCTAACCCCTCGATTCTACGAAAGCGAACGCTAAACCTAACTCTCACCCTAGCACTATCCTTAAATGCTCTCGATTTTAACCCTGACCCTCAACCTAACCCTAAGCCTAAAGAATTCTAACCAAAATTCTAACCCTAAATGTGCTCGATTCTAACCCAAACACTAAATCGTCAATTTCAACACTATCCCTAACGCTAAATGCACTCGACTCTAACCCAAAAGCCATTCCTGACCCGAAGCCTAACTCTAAACCTCGATTCTACCAACACAAACCTTATCCCTAATCCTAACCCTATCCCTTCACTAGCCCTAAAAGCACTTTAACCCTAATCCTCACCCTAACGCTAACACTAAAACTGTGCTTGATTCTAACCCTAACCCTCACCCTAAGTCTAACCCTAAGCCTAACTCTCGATTTTACGAAAGATAACCCTAAACCTAACTCTAACCTTAGCACGATCCTTAATGCTCCGATTCTAACCCTCACCCTAAACCTAACCCTAACTCCAACCCTAACCCTAAAGGCACTGAATTCTAATCATAACTCTATCCCTAAATGTGCCTGATTCTAACGCTATAACTAAATCATCAATTTCAACACTAACCCTCAGCCCAAATGCTCTGAATTATGACCAAAATGCTCTCCTGACCCTAAGCCTAACCCAAAACCTCGATTCTACCAACACAAACCCTAACCCTAATCCTAACCCAACTCCTTCCCTATCCCTAAATGCACTCAAACCCTGACCCTAACCCCAACCCTAACGCTAAAAATGCTCCTGATTCTAACCCTAATCCTAACCCTAACCTTCACCCTAACACTGACCCTCGATTCTATGAAAGCTAACCCTATACCTAACTCTAACCCTAACACTATCCTGAAATGCACTCGATTCTAACCCTCACCCTAAACATAAACCTAACC